>NW_007258174.1:46632-52018 GCF_000164805.1 Carlito syrichta | reverse complement strand
CAGGTCGAGGCTGCGGTGGCCGGGAGCGGTCACTGCACTCCAGTCTGGGCGACAGAGTGAGACTCCAACTCAAAAAAAAAAAAAAAAATGAGGGTACTTCCAGCTATGTAATTGTATCTTCAGCAAAAATATCTTTCAGGATTGACACTAAACCAGGCATTTTCCAGTGAAGGAAACCTAAGAGAATTGGTTGCCAGCAGAGCTTCTCTTACAAAAAAAGAGAAAAGTTGTTCAGGTTAAAAGAAAATTATCCCAGAGGAAAATGTAGTATGTTAGCCATGAAGGAAGGGCAATAGAAATGGTGAATATCATGATGAATATATACTGTATTTTTTTTTTCGTGTAAGTTTAAAAAATATGTTTGATTATAAAAAGTAAAAATTGTCAAGTTGCCTGTGTGCTGGGACATACAGTGTACACAGTGCAAACAGATAAAATATATAAGCCAACCATAACATAAACTTGAAGTCAATTTTGGGGTTTAATTGAAAAAATAAAATAACATCTCTAAAAAGAGTATAAAAAGAAGCATATACGAGTTATATTTATCTATCTAGGTTTGCATATTGTGTATATTTATATATCTGTATCTGTTTATATGCATGGATGTAGAGGGATACCCCCCAAAAATACCTGAAATAATGTTTTGCAGGGTGAGTCCCTTATAGTACATTCAGAATGTGAACTTCTTGATAATACAGTCATCCAAAAGTTTTACCTGGACATTTTGAAAAAATTTTGGAATAAACTTCATGAGTTGTGGCAGATAGGTGACCGGTTCTTCCACCATAACAATGCACCTGCCCATATAGCACTGAGTGTTCAGCAGTTTTTGCCCAAAAGCAACATGACCTCCATGCCTCACCCTCCCTATTCACCAATTTTCATCCTGAGTGAATTTTTTTGTTTATCTGGATGAAAAAGTTTCTCAAAGGGAAATGTTTTGCTGATGCAGAAGAGGTAAAACAAAACAAAAATGGCAGAAGCATGAAAATGCATAAAAATAAGAGTTCAAAAAGTGTTTTGAGCATTGGAAAAAGTATATTGATAGGTATATTGCATCAAACAAAGAGTATTTTGAAGGTGACTGAAATTTAAACATGCAATAATAGACTATTTTTATACATATTTTCTGGCCTCTCCATATATGTATCAAATATTTATTCCAGAGAAATTAGTAAAATATAAAACAAAGATAATCACCCAAAATTCCAATGGAGAAATTAAATGAACTTCTAAAACACTTTCAAATAGTGTTTCAAAGGCAGGAAAAGAAGAAGAAAAAAAAAGAACAGAAACTACTGAGGGCAAACAGAAACATAAAAGAACAATAGACATAAATTCAAATCTGCCAGTAATTGTATTAAATATATATATTATATCTATATTATATATAGATTATATTATATATAGATATAATACATATTTATCTATATATCCTAGGCATAGCAATTAAAAGAGAGAATTTATCAGTTTAGATTTTTAGAAAAAAATTAGTTCTATTCTGAATAAAAATGCAATTTATATTTAATACAGAAAGGTCAAAGTATGGGAAATTAGGTGCCATGCAAACTTACTTAGTCTGTTCAAGCTTTTGTAACAAAAATAGTATACACAGGTTGGTGTATGAAACACATTTATTTCTTATGATTCCAGAGTCTGGAACATGCAATATCCAGACTCTACTGACAGATTCTGTATCTGGTGAGAGTCTATCCCTAATAGATGGCAGCTTCTCTCTGCAACTTCATATACAATAGTCCACCTTATTCACAGTTTCTCTTTTCGTGTTTTCAGTTAGTTGCACATCATTCTGAGTAACTGATGAACTCTTCTACCAGGGACTTGATTCACTCCTGTGTCCAGCATCCTACATTGTTCATGCTGGTCACCCACCATTTGCTTAGTAGCCATCTGATTTATCAGTTAGACTATCATGGTATTGGAGTGCTTATGTTCTCATAACCGTATTTGATTGTGTATTGGCCCCAAAGTGCAAGAAGAGTAATGCTGGCAATTTGGATATGCCAAAGAAGAGCTGTGAAGTGCTTCCTTTAAGTGAAAAAATGAAATTTCTTGACAAAGGGAAAAACAAAATTGTGTGCAGAGGTTGATGAGACCTAAGGCAAAAACAAACATTATATCTGTGAAAATGCTTAGATGGAAAAAGAAATTTGTGCAGTCTTTGTTTTTGCATCCCATGCTGCAAGGTTATTTAGGGTTGACTGCTATCTTGAGTTTCAAGAATTTGCTGAGAATCTTGGAATATATTATCTATAAATAAGTGGGGAATATCTTGTGGAAGGGTGAACAAGGAACTCTTCATGCTATAAACAAATTATACCAGGGAAGAATGTAATATGTCAGCAATGAAAGAAGGCCAAGAGAAATTGTCAGTATTTGGGAAAATATATACTGGATTATTTTTCTCTGCTTAAGTTTAAAAAAAATACATGAATACAAAACACAAAAATTTTAACATTGTCTGTGTATGAAGGGAGATTTCCTTCCTTGAAACTCTTTTATAAAGGCACTAATGCCATTTATGAAGGCACTAAAAGTTCCCATTTCATAATACTGTAACATTGATTAATTTTAACAAAATGAACTTTAGGAGGACACAAACACTCAGACCAGATAATTTTGCCCCTGGTTCCACCAAATTTTTGCTCTTCTCACATGTAAGATATATACATTTTATTGCAATCATCCAAAATCATTTAACTTGTTCTTTCATTAAATTTATATTAAAGTCCAAAGTCTCATCTAAATTAGATATGAGACAGACTCATAGTGGATTCATGCTGAGACAAATGGCTCTCCAGCTGTGAACCTGTCAAAGCAAAAAACGTTATGTGCTTTCAAAATACAAGGGTGGGACAGGAATAAAAGAGATATTTCCATTACAAAAAGGGAGAAACAAGAAAAAATGGAGTAGCAGATCCTGGGAAAATTCAAATCCAACAGGGCAAACATGAAATCTTAAGAATCTGGAAAAGCCTTCTTTGACTCAATGGCTTGCATTCTAGACACATTGGGCTGGGAGTTAAATGTCTGAGCCCTGGGAAGCCATGCCCTCACGGCTGGGCAGGTTTCTTGTGGAGTCTCTGAGGAAGAATCTGTTCCTTGTCTCTCTTTTCGCTTCCAGTAGTTGCCAGCAATCCTTTCTTGGCTTGTAGACATATCCCTGCAGTCTCTTCCTGTGTGTTTACATGGCCTTCTCCCTATGTATCTGCCTGTGCCTTCACGTTTTCTCTCCCTGTATGTCTCTTCCTCTTCTTCTAAGGACACCAATCATTGGATTAGGGCCTATTGCAGTAATCCAGTATAACCTCATCTAAACTTTATTACATCTGCCAAGACCCAATCTCCAAAGAAAGCAGTTAATTTATAGGAACTGGGGGTGAGAATTTGAGCATTTCTTTTGAGATGAGACAGTTCTACTCATAATAGAGGGATCCTGAGTGGAGCAAAAATCATGTTCACTGTAATTTACAAAAACAACAAACGCAACTTTTCCTCCCAATTTTTCTAATTCTTTGGAACACCAACAAGGTGACTTTATACCTCTCTTTAAGCATCAGTGTCTTTGTCTGTAAAAGCAACAATGTGAACTACATAATTTCTACTGTGATGCATATAGAATTCTGCGATTCTCCAATACAATGCTATTGGCAATGCTCTGTCAGACTGTTGGAAAAATAACAATGTAAATATAAGTTTAAATAATGGTTTCAACTTTAGTTATATTTATAAATTTTGCAAAAACTTTCAAATTAATTTCAAAATAATTATGATTGAATTAAAATTATAAAACCACTAGCCATTATAGAGTTTCAAGTTGTAGTCATCTACTAAATTATACCAGTTACTCAGGAAAATATAGATTTGTTACGTAATATCAGGAAAAGTTTTTTCTTGAAAATTTCCACATAAAATAACCACAGATACATTAGTTTTTCAGAATTACTTTTAAGAAAATACTTATTTCAATGACATATCTCTGATGATCTGATAAATCATGTAAAGGACACAAATTTTTGTCTATTTTGACCAGAATCTAAATCCACTTTTATGTTACTGCTGTCTGTAAATTACAATCAACATTTTAAATTGTTGTTGATCCAATTCTCTTTTTGTTGTCAGAGACTTCATATAGGGCCTTCAAGTATTTTGTGCTATATTTTTCCTCAGTTCATTATATTTCCATTCAAGTCACTGTCTCACTCATGTAATTTTTAAAAACAAATTGAATTCTTTTTATAATATTTATAATCAACACAATGCCTTAGTTATTATACTGTTCATGTGCTTTTTAAACTTCTTTTACATAAAATGAAAAAATAGGCATGTTTTACATATATAGGCAATAAATTCTATCCACACACAGTACTAAATATTTTAAGAGATTTTTCCTTTTTGTGGGGGAATATTAGTTTGACAAAACACCAATCATTTTAGTCAGGTAGGTTATGTTGTTCTGCATGTGAGAGGAAATGGGTTTAGATTATAATGTTGTATCTTAGCTTTTCTCATGTCTAAATAACTCCATTATGTATTTCTTGAGAATATTTAAATCTGAATATGAAAATGACTTATGAAAAAACAAAGTACAAAAAAAAAGAATAAAAATTTTGAATGGTAGCCTCTAATATTAGTTATGCTAGAGGTGATGTTTTTGGTAAACAGGCGGGGTTTAAAGTTTTGCCGAGTTCCTTCTGCCTCTTTAATCTTTCCTTTGATGGGTCGCACACCTGTGTTGGGTTAACAATGGGTATAATAAGTTTATATATTTGTAATTGTTTATATTGGGTTGTTAACTATCAGTGGATTATCCGGTCTGATATAAGCTTGTGCGAGGAGAATAACTTCTTGTTACTTATATTAGCAGTATTGCTTCTATTATCTATAGATTGGTCCAATGTGGTTATAGGAGTTGTGTTTGGTTTTTGAAATTAAAGTGCTTTTAGTAGGCTGAGCTTGGACGCTTTCTTAATGGGTGGCTGCTTTTAGGCCAACTATGGAAAAAGATTTTAATTACTCTCTAAGTAAGGTTGTTTCCTATTTCTAAAGAGCTGTCCCTCTTTAGAATAACATTTAAATTTACATGGAGACTATTTGTTCTGTAGGTAAATTTAAAGTTGAACTTATATTCTATTTTGGACAACCAGCTATCACCAAACTCGATAGGCTTTTCACCGCTACTTATAAATCTTCTCACTATTTTGCGACATAGATGAGTATGCTCTTGTGGCTGTTCATAAGTAGCTCGTTTGGGTTCGGGGTTTTTGGCTACAGTTCTCTTTGTAAAATATTTCTAGCTAATTCATTATGCAAAAGGTAAAAGGGGGTGTCTTTGCTTTTTTGTACTTTAAAGTAAAGTATG
>NW_007258174.1:0-46548 GCF_000164805.1 Carlito syrichta | reverse complement strand
GGCTTAAGCTACACTTTGTCTACTCCAAGCACACTTTCCAGTATGCTTACCTTGTTACGACTTATCTCATCTCATGCGCTATAATTGTTTATGTAGATTGTTGTGGGAGTTGCATTTGAGGAGGGTGACGGGCGGTGTGTGCGTGCTTCATGGCCTTTATTTCAATCAAGCTCTCTATTCTTGATTTACTACTAAATCCTCCTTTAATTCTTATTTTCATAAGAATATTCGTAATACTCTAAGATAGAGAATGTAGCCCATTGCTTTCCGCCTCATAGGTTACACCTTGACCTAACGTTTTTATGTTTATACTTGTGCTTACTTTAAAGCCTTTATTAGGGTTTGCTGAAGATGGCGGTATATAGACTGAATTAGCAAGAGGTGGTAAGGTTGATCGGGGTTTATCGGTTATAGAACAGGCTCCTCTAGAGGGGTGTGAAGCACCGCCAAGTCCTTTGAGTTTTAAGCTGTTGCTTGTAGTACTCTGGCGAATAAATTTGTTTATATTTATTTATGTTTATGGCTAAGCATAGTGGGGTATCTAATCCCAGTTTGGACCTTAGCTGTCGTGTCTTCAAAGTATTAAAGTCACTTTCGTAGATTATTTTAAGTCAGACTGGAGCTTTTTACAGCTTAGTCGGGATTTAACTTTAGTTTAAGTATAGATTAAACACGCTTTACGCCGTATATTTATTAGTTTGGGTTAATCGTATGACCGCGGTGGCTGGCACGAAATTTACCAACCCTGGTGTATCTAGTATAACTTAGTCAAACTTTCGTTTATTGCTTAAATTTTGTTACTGCTGTATCCCGTGGGGGTGTGGTTGAGCAAGACGTTGTGAGCCACTGTGTTAGTGTGCTTGATGTCGGCTCCTTTTAGTCTATTGGACTTGGAGGGCATTCTCACTGGGAGGCGGATACTTGCATGTATAATTTTACTAGAAACTAATAAGAAGGTTAGGACCAAACCTTTGTGTTTATGGGGCTTGGGCCCGTCTAGGCATTTTCAGTGCCTTGCTTTAATAGTAAGCTACATTAACTTATATTATTTACAGGATTAAAGTATTATGTTAGTATTAGCTAGTGTTGAGGCTGTTGAAGGAGTAAAAAGAGTAGAGGGGGTAGGATTTAGGATTTAGAAACATTTCAATGCACAATAATTACATCAATTTTGCAAAAAACATGCAGAGAAAGGTTTTGTTGGTCTGGTCTTTCTGTGTTGCAAATGACAAACACCCAATTAAAACAGTCTAGGGAGACAAAACAAGACCTTTCACTGAATTATGAGACTAACCTACAAGTGATTTGCACAATGTTAGATCTAGGGATTCAGATGAATCTATCTTTCTCTCTCTCTCTCTTATTTTTTCTCTCTCTTTTATTCTCTCTCTTCTTCCCTTTCTTTTTCTCTTCCTCTCTCTCTAGTCCTCCTTCTCTCTCTCCCTATCTTTAATCCTCTACCTTGCCTTCTCCCTTTCCCTCTCCCTCTCTATTCTCTCTCTTTCTTCCCCCATCCTTTGTGTAGGTCTCTATCTCCCATCAGCTTTCTATTCTTAACTTTAAAAAAATTTTGTCAAAAAAAGATGAGGAAGAACTCCAGAGAGAACAGTGGTTGCAGAAGCGAGCATTATTTTTTTTAAACAGTCAGAAATTTTACTTTGAAAAGGCGGCAGTGACAAACTATTGCACCAGGTTCTCCCTCAAACAGAAGAGAGAGAGAAGAGAGAGAGATCCAGGCTTTACCTCACCACTTTAGCATCGGGCAGGGCACCGGAAGGGGCTGCAGATGGAATCCAGAGGCAAGTTCCCATGGAAGAGGACAAGAGAGGCACCCTACCATCATACTGAAGGTGGGGCAAGAAAGCGCTCTGAGTGACTCACCATGGAGCAACAGATTCAATCATTGTGACTGGTGGATCAACTATGCAGGAATTGATTGTGGCCTAAAGGGAAAGTCCTGAGAGCACAAACTTCAGAGGGACCTGATCAGTACTGAGTTTCAGGTGTCCCACCCCCTACCATCATTAAGCTGTGGGACAAAAGTTGTGGCCAAAAAAAGGAGAAAGAACTCCAAATAGATCAGTGGTGAGACCAGGGGTGACCCAAACCCTCTCCCCCCCCAGCAATCCACTGAACGTCTGACCCACACAGCTGAACCACAACTGAGAGGGACAAACCCAGGTGACTGGACATCAGTCGCAATAGGAGAGCTCCATTCCAGGATAGATCTGGCTGTGGCACCCCAGTGAGAGTACATGCCTAGGGAAGAGACAGTCCCGCACTGGTGGGAGCCAGCCAAGGAGGCCTGCCTGAGCGTTAGGAGTCCAGGCGGGCTGCAGATCCTGAGACCACCAGAATGAGTTCAGGAGCTGATGGCCCATTTCCTCTCCTTTCTTTGCTGTTTGGCACATCCCACTAGCAGGGACTTTGATAATCTAAGCATGAAGCTCTGAAAGTATGACAAGCATGGCTTACTTTAGGAGTCCATTGTTCCCGTTTCTCACAGATTGCAATTTAGGCTTTAAACTTAATTCAAACTCAGGTCACATTCGGGAGCTTTTAATACGGTACAAGCTTCTTTATAAGATTTAAGGATATATTTGTTGAATTAGTATATACATATAAAGTGCTGTTTTAATCTTAATAATAAAGATAATTATTTAGAGTTACTAGAAACGGCCCAGCATGAACTTTGGGCTGGGCCACATTCCTTAGGAACTGGTTTGGGCTATAATTAAGAGTTTCCGTAGTGTAATGGTTATCACATTCACCTGGCTTTATGTTTATGTAAAAGTTTTGTGATTTAATTGGGATTGTTTTTCCTCATGCCTGAGGAAACACCTGGTGGGAGGGGGACGCCCCTCATCCACCTGGCTTTGTGTTCACGTGAAAGTCTTGTGATTTAACCTGTGAAACTTTTGGATAAAAGGCTTATGGTTTGTCCCATTAAAATGGCTTCTGCACTAGACAGAGTCCAGTCTCTTTCTTTCTCCCCGCATCTCTCTTTCTCTTTATTTCTCCAGAATAATCACCGACGCCACCGCACCTTCTAAGGACCCTCTAAATCTCTTTGCAGGGGTTAGTCCCCCACACCATACCTCCCCACCAGAGATCTCTCTGACCATAAGAGAGTGAGGGGGAGGCCTGCAGCCCCATCTACCTCTACTGTCCCCACTCCTTCCCTGCTTCATTCCCTGAGGAGAGAGTGAAAGAGGTGGCTCTACAGGAGAGACCTGATTAGCGAAACAATGACAGAGACTGCAACAAGAGGCAGGGTTTTTTGCTCATTTAATTTTCAATTAATTTTTTTTTTTTTGAGTTGGAGTCTCACTCTGTCACCCAGACTGGAGTGCAGTGGCCGCTCCCAGCCATCGCCGCCTCGAACAGCTGGGCTCTGGCGATCCTTCTGCCTCAGCCTTCCAAGTAGCTGGAACTACAGGTGTACGCTACCACACCTGGCTAATTTTTTGATTTCTTGTAGAGATGAGGTCTCACCGTGGGTCAAACCCACGGGCTCAGGCAATCCACTCACCTCAGCCTCCCAAAGGCACGGGATTACAGGCTGAGTCACCGAGTCTGGCTTCAATTAATTTTTAATGTAAAAATTTTGGGGGGCTGTTAGTTCATTGATTTTTAAAATATTGTCCCTTTGTGCATGAATGTGTATGTTAGAGTTTGATCTGCATCCTCCCCCCTAAATTTTTTTTCTTTTCTATTTCTTTATTATTTCATTTATTGTGTATATGATAATGATTAAGTGTTCGTCTTTTGATTTTGTTGTTGTTGGTTTTTGCTCTTTTGTTCTTCTGGGGTTTTGTTTATATTCATTATTTATAGTTTAAGGGGTGTGTCAATATATGTGTGAGTTCCACCTGAATCCCTTTTATTCCCCCAGTCAGTCTTTCTGTCTTTCTTCTCTATTAACTTTGTGCTAGGTATGTGTGTGTGTGTTTAATTTTCTTGGGTTCTTTCTGTTGTGGTTTTTTTTTTGTTTCACTTTGTTGTTAATCCAGTTTGTTTTGGAGTGTGTTGGTTTCTGCTTTGCACTGTCCTATAGAGCGATGATGGGGAGTGGGTCTCAGGGAACACATACCACAATAAGGGAACATTTTTATTTGCAAGTAGTATCTGATTCCTAGCATCCCATCCCCCACTTTATTCGAATTTCAAAAAATTCAAGAGACAGCAAACTGTCCTATTCCATCTACTGTCCTATTTCAAAACAGAACAAATCCAGAGGCCGGATCAGGGAAGAATAGAGGACTGAGCAAACAACAGAAGGGAAAGCCTCTGCTACTGACACTGAATAACAGAACTAAAAAGAAAAACAAGAGATCTGCCACAAATGAGGAAAAGTCAAAGGAAGACCTCGGGCAATTTCAAGTCTACCAAAGGCAAAATTCCTGAAAAATCAGACATTGGTGCCCAAACAATGGAAGTCACCAACAACTGTCTCCAGAATATGACAGGAATTAGGGAATGGATGGAAAGAGTGAATACGACTCAAGAAAGACAAGATGCAGCACTGAAAGAACTTGTAACAGAGATCTTGGCAATAAAAAATTTCATCCAGGAAATAAATAAGATGGCAAGTGTGCAAAGCAGAATTAATCTAGCTGAAGAAAGAATCTCAGAACTAAGGGGATGGGGAAGATGGCAGCCGAGCCAGTTGGACTATGCAAGACCCTGTGTGAGTGAGTGAGTGTATGGAAAATTTTGTGTGTATGTGCTGGTGAATGACAGGGCATGTGAGTGGCTGACTGAGTGAGGGCTAGAGAGCTAGCACCCAGGACTCTCCTGGTACAGTGCCTATTGCCACAGCATCTGGGCTTGGACTCTAATGATTCCCGGGATGCAGAAATCGAGCACCATTTTCTCTTTCTTTCTTTCTTTTTTTAATTAACAAACCCTCCCTGGCAAGAAAACGCTGGGAGAGACTGTCTAAGTGGGGCTCGTGAGTGGGTGGCCAGGCCCCTTGTGCAACAGCAAGTGCTGCAGCTTCTCTACTTAGTCCCTGGCTCTTCCCAGGTTTGCAGGAGTGGAGCACCACTATTTTTTTAAAAACGGGCAGAAGTTTTCCTTCAGAAAAGCAACAGGGAGAACCTATTGCCCCAGGCACTCACTCACCATTGAAGCAGGAGAGAGATTGCTCCCATCTTTTCCTCATTACTTCAGCGCCTTGCAGAGGACTGGAAGTGGCTGCAGATGGAGTCCAGAGGCAAGTTTCCATCGAAGAGGACAAGAGAGGCATCCCACCATCATATTGAAGGCAGGGCAGGAAAGTGTTCTGACTTGGTAATCATGGACCAACAGATCTGATCTCTGGAACTGGCAGATCAACTACTCAGGACTTGATCATAATTCAGAGGGAATATCCTGAGAGCACAAACTTCAGAGGGACCTGACTAGTGCTGAGTTCCAGGAGCCCCATCCCCTACCCCGATGCAGCTGTGGGACAAAGGGTGTGGCCAGAAAAGAAGGAGGAAGAACTCCAGAGAGATCAGTGGTGAGGCTGAGGCTGACCCAAACCCCCTCCTTCCCAGCAATCCACTGAACGTCAGTCAGACCCACACTGCTGGGCCACAACTGAGAGGGACAAACCGAGGCAGAGCCTGGATGTCAGTCACAATAGGAGACCTCTATTCCAGGATAGGCCTGGCTGTGGCATCCCAGTGAGAGTACATACCTGGGGAAGAGAAAGTCCCATACCTCCCCACCAGAGATCTCCCTGACCATAAGAGAGTGAGTGGGAGGCCTGCAGCCCCACCTACCTCCACTGTCCCCACTTCTTCCCTGTTTCATTCCCTGAGGAGAGAGTGAAAGAGGTTGTTCTGTAGGAGAGACTTGAATGGAGAAGCAATGACAGAGCCTGCCACAAGAGGGCAGTTTTTTTTTTTTTTTTTGGTTGTTTATATTTGTTTTTAAATTTTCAATTACTTTTTAAATAAAAAAGATTTTTTTGACTGTTTGCTTGTTAGTTCATCTATTTTTAAAATATTTTTCATCTGTGCATGAATGCATATGTAAGGGTTTGATCTGCATCTCTGCCCAAAAAATAAATAAATAAAATTCTTTAAAAATTGTTTATTTTCCTTTTGTTTCTCTCTTCTTTTATCAATTTCTTTTTTTGTGTGATGTATGTGAATGATTGAGAGTTAATCTTTAGATTTTGTTTTGGTTGTTGTATTTTTTATATTCTTTGATTTTGTTCTTCTGGGTATTTTTTATATTCTTTTTTTATACTTTAAGGGGAATGTCAATAGATCTGTTTGCATTTGTTCTGAATCCCCCCCTTTTTTTTCCTTCAGTCTTTCTGTTTTTCTTCTTTATTCACTTTGAGCTAGGCGTGTGTGTGGGGGTGTGTGTGTGTGTGTTTAGTTTTCTTGGGCGTCTTTTTGCTACTGATTGTTTTGTTGTTATTCCAGTTTATTTTGGAGTGTGTGTGTACGTGTTCAGTTACTTTTGCATTGGTTTTGGCTTTGCATCATCATATAGAGTGGTAGTGGGGAGTGGGTCTCAGGGAACATATACCACAATAAGTCAGCATTTTAATTTGCAAGTGATATCTGATTCCTAGTGCCCCATCCCCCAGTTTATTCAAATTTCAAAAACTACAAGAGAAAGCAAAGCTTCCCGTCCACCATCCTATTTCATAATAAAACAAATCCAGAGACTGAATCAGGGAAGAAGAGAGGTCTGAGCAAATGTCAGAGGGAAAGCCTCTCCCACTGACACTGAATAACAGAACTAAAGAGAAAAACAAGAGATCTGTCCCAAATGAGGAAAAACCAAAGAAAGACTCAGGCAACTTCAAGTCTACCAAAGAAAAAACTCCTAAAAAAAATCAGAACTTGGTGTCCAACAATGGAAGTCACCAAAGACTGTCCCCAGAATATGATAGGGATTAGGAAATTGTTGGAAAGAGTGAATAGGACTCAAGAAGCAACACTGAAAGAACTTGTAACAGAGATTCAGGCTATAAAAAATTTCATCCAGAAAATAAATAACAAGATGACAGCATGGAAAGCAGAATTAATCTAACTGAAAAAGAATCTCAGAACTTGAAGACCAAAACATGGAATTAACCTGATCTGTAAAAAACATAGAAAGAAGACTCAGAAAGAAAGAAAAAGCCTACAAGAGATGTGTGATTATATCAAGAGGCCAGACCTATGCCTGATTGGTATCCCGAAGGAGAAAGGGAAATGAAGAACAACTTGCAGCAAGATTCCAGGAAGTAATGCAAGAAAACTTCCCCCATTTCACCAGAGATGTGACCAGCTAAGCACAAGCACAAGAGATACAGAGAATCCCCACAAGACATCAAATGAGGCCAACCCATAGACACATAGTAATTCATCTAACAAAGTAGGCACAAAAGAAAAAAATCTGAAAGGTTGCAAGAGATAAAGTTCAGACTACCTACTAGGGAAAAACAATCAGAATAGCAACAGACCTATCGGCAGAAACACTACAAGCAAGAAGGGACTGGAGATCTATATTCGAAGTTCTTATCCAGCCAAGCTCAGTTTCATCCGTGATGGAGAATTAAAATCCTCCCCAGATATCCAATCCCTAAGAGATTTAGTAGCTTCTAGACCAGCTCTACAGGGTACAGTTAAAAATGTATTAAGCACAGAAGAAAGAAGAAAAAGATTGATCACATACTTCCCAAGAGAACAGCAGAGACAGAATCAGCAGAGAATACAGTGAAACAAGAAACTTGAAAACACACGCATACATTAACTTCAAAACCAAAAGAAAAAATGCAAAGTAAAAACTATAAGAACTTCATGAAAGGAATAAAGAATCATATTTCAATAATCAGAATGTAAATGAACCAAATGCACTCCTGAAAAGACACAAAATGAAAGACTGAATAAGAAACCATAATCCAATTATTTGCTGCATTCAGGAGGCTCATTTTACTTCAAGGGATGGACACAAACTCAAAATTAATGGTTAGAAAATGAATTTCCAGGCAAGTGGATCACAAAAGAAGGCAGGAGTTGCAATCTTAATATCAGACAAAACAACTTTTAAGCTATCAACAATTTTTAAGGATGCAAAAGGACACTACATAATCATAAAAAGGTTCAATCCATCAACAAATAATATCCATTCTAAACATATGCGCACCCAACACAGGAGCACCAGCATTTATAAAATAATTACTAAGTAAACTAAAAAATGATATTCGCTCTAAAACTATTATATCAGGGGACTTGAATACCCCACTGACAACCCTAGATAGATCATTGAGGCAAAAAATCATCATGGAGATCCAGATCTTAAACTTGACACTTGACCAAATGGACTTAATAGATACCTACAGATTATTTCACTCAAAACCCACAGAATATACATTCTACTTATCACCACATGGAACATACTCCAAGGTCAATCACATCCTTGGTCATAAATCAAGCATAAACAAATTCCATAAGGTTGAAATATTGTCATGCATCTTCTCAGACGATAGTGAATTAAAAATAAATATCAACATCAACAACATTTACCCAAGTCCACAAGAACTTGGAAACTAAACAGCATGATGCCGAACAACTACTGGGTAAACACTGAAATCAAAGAAGAAATTGAGAACCTGAAAAATCACCTAAGGAAGCTGGAAAGAGAAGACCACCTAAACCCCAACTTTAGAAGAAGAATTCAAATCAGAAAAATTAGAGCCCAAATACAACCCATAGTAGACAAGAATATCACAGAAAATATCAACAACAACAGAAAAAGATGCTTATTTGAAAGAATTAACAAGATTAATGGACCCCTAGCCAGAATTACCATGAAAAAGAGAGAAAAAGTCTAAATCAATGTAATCAGAAATACAGAAGATCAAATCACGACTGACCCCAAAGAAATACAAAAGAAAATCAGAGATTACTATGTACACCTATAAAACAAACCTGATAATTTAAATTAAATGAGGACTTTCTGACATCACACAACCAATCTGATAATTTAAATTAAATGAGGACTTTCTGACATCACACAACCATGCCAGGTTGAAACAAGAAGACATTGAGACACTAAATAGACCAATAACAACCCAGGAAATTGACTTTTATATGAAAACTACCTACCAAAAAAAGCCCTGGACCCGATGGCTTTCCAGCAGAATTCTACAAAACATACAAGGAGCAGCTGATACCAATGCCACTGAAAGTTTTCCAGGCAACTGAGAAAGATGGAATTCTCTCCAAATCATTTTATGAAGCTAATATCACACTGGTACCCAAATTGGGAAAAGATCCAACAAAAAAGAGAACTATAGACCAATATCCCTTCTGAACATAGATGCAAAAATCCTCAACAAGATTCTAGCAAATCAGATCCAAAAACACATCTCAAAAGTCATCCGCCATTACCAAGTAGGCTTCATTCCCACGAAGCAGGGCTGGTTCAACATTCACAAGACCATCAATGTCATTAAATACATCAACAGAATGAAAAATAAGAACCACATGATTATCTCATTAGATGCAGAAAAACTTTTGATAAAATCCACCATCCCTTTTTGATAAAAAGTCTTCAAACACCTAGTTATAGAAGGAACATACCTCAATATAGTAAGTGCCATCTACGATAAACCCACAGCTAACATAATACTAAATGGACAGAAGCTGGAAGCATTTCCCCTGAAAACTGGAACAAGACAAGACTGCCCACTCTCACACCTCTAGTTCAATATTGTGCTGGAAGTCCTAACTTGGGCAATTAGATAAGAGAAGAAAATCAGGGGTATCCAAGAAGGAAAAGAGGAAGTCAACTTATCCCTCTTTGCTGAGGATATGATCCTAAGAGAATCTGTCAAAAACCTGCTTGCACTGATAAGGGACTTTGGTAAAGTCCCAGGATACAAAATAAACATGAAAAAGACAGTTGCATTCCTATACAACAACAAAAGGTAGGAAGAGACCCAAATAAAAAGCACAATCCCATTCACAATAGCCACAAAAAATATCATGGCATCTTACTAACCAGAGAAGTGAAAGACCTTTACAATGAGAACTATAAGACACTTTACAAAGAAATCCAAGAAGACACAAACAAATGGAAAAATATTCCATGCTCATGGATAGGACAAATCAACATTGTTAAAATGTCCATACTACCAAAAGCAATCTACAGATTCAACACAATATTCATTGTTACCAACATGATTCTTCTCAGACCTGGAAATGACAATACAGAAATTCATATGGAAATATAAACAATCATAAATAGCCAAAACAATTCTTAACAAAAGAAACAAAGCTGGAGGTATCACACTTCCAGACTTCAAACTTTACTATAAGGCTACAGTAATCAAAACAGCCTAGTATTGGTACAACAGGCACAAGACCAATGGAACAGGATACAGACTCCAGAAGAAAAGTCTCAATTTCTAAACCAACTCATCTTTGACAGAGTCACCAACAATAATCACTGGGGAGAGGAGAATCTATTCAGTAAATGGTGATGGGAAAACTGACTGATTATTTGCAGATTGAAACAGGACCCCTACCGATCAACACACACAAGAATTAACTCTAAATGGATTAAAGACCTACCGTAAAACTTCAAACTACAAGAATCTTAGAAAATGCAGGAGACACCCTAAATTGGAACTGGCAACCAATTCCTATTCAGAATCTAAAGGCCAATATCTTAAAGATATAAGACAGATAAGTGGGACCTCATCAAACTAACGAGTTTCTGCATAAAATAATCATCAAGAAAGCAGGGAGACAGCCCATAGAATAGGAAAAAATATTTGCCAACTGTATATCTGACAAAGGCCTAACATCTAGGATCTACAAGGAACTCAAATGCACTGAAAGGAAAAAAACCAACAGTCCCTTTAAAAAGTGAGTAAAAGACATGAATAGACACTTCTCAGAAGAAGATATAAGGGCAGCCAACAGACGCATGAAAAAGTGCTCAACCTCACTCATCATCAGAGAAATGCAAATCAAAACCGCATTGAGATACTACCTAACCCCAGTAAGGATGGTCATCATTAATAAAACAAACAATAACAGCTGCTGGCAAGGATGTGGAGAAAAAAGAACACTTCTCCACTGCTGGTGGGAATGCAAATTAGTGCAACCTCTTTGGACTACAGCATGGTAATTTCTGAAAAAAGTAGAAATTGACCTTCCATATGACCCAGCAATTACACTATTGGGAATATACCCAGTGGAACTCAAATCATTCTACAAAAAAGATACCTGCACACGTATGTTACTTATAGCACTATTCACAATAGCAAAAACATGGAACCAACCATGTTGCCCATCGAAGCTGGACTGGATAAAGAAAATGTGGTACATATACACAATGGAATATTATGCAGTCATAAAGATGGACAAATATATACACTTTGCAGCAACTTGGATGGTTTTGAAGTTGATCATAATCAGTGATCACAAAAATAAAGAATAGAGTACCATATGTTCTCACGCATAAGTGGACCTTGAACAATTTTAATACTATAACAAAGAGTTTGGCAGTAAGGGGAAACCATCAGGGGAAGGGGGGGTGGGATTAGCAGTTGAGAGAAACTGCTATGGGAAGGAGGGGCACACCTCGTCAACAAGGGTACCTGCATAATCAATGTGTGTATACCTAATGCTGAACTGTACCCCACATCTTTATAATAAAAAAATGAATCTCAGAACTTCAAGACCAGAACATGGAATTAACCTGCTCTTAAAAAAATATAGAAAGAGGACTCAGAATGAAAGAACAAAGTCTACAATAGATGTGTGATTATATCACGAGGCTGAACCTACACCTGATTTGTATCCCAGAAGAAGAAAAGGAAAATGAGAGTAACTTGGAGCACGTATCCCAGGAGGTAATTCAAGGAAACTTTCCCAATCATCACAGATGTGACCAGCCAAGCACAAGAGATACAGAGAACTCCCACAAGATGTCAAATGAGAAGATCAACCTTAGACAAAGTAGGCACAAAAGAAAAAATTCTAAAGGCAACAAGAGAGAAAGGTCAGACTACTTACCAGAGAAAACCAATCAGAATAGCAGCAGACCTATTGGCAGAAACATTACAGGCAAAAAGGGACTGGAGCCCTATATTCAAAGTCCTAAAAGATAAACACTTTCAACCAAGAATTTTCTATGCAGCCAAGCTCAGCTTCATCAGTGATGGAGAATTAAAATCCTTCCCAGACATTCAATCTCTAAGAGATTATGCACTTCCAGGCCAGCTCTACAGGAGACACTTAAAAAGGTATCAAGCACAGAAGAAAAAAAAAAAAAAAAAAGAATGATCACACACTTTCCAAGAGAACAGCAGAGCACAAAATCAACAGAGAATACAGTGCAAAAAGAAACTTGAAAACATGCACATGCATAAACCCCAAAGCTAACAGAAAACAAGCAAACAAAGAAAACACTTTATAAGAACTCATGAGAGGGATAAGCAATCACATTTCAACAATCAGCCTGAATGTGAACGGACTAAATGCACCACTGAAAAGACACAGAATGGCAGACTGAATAAAAAACCATGACTCAATTATTTGCTGCTTCAAGGAGACTTGTCTCACTTCAAGGGATGCATACAGACTCAAAGTTAAAGAATGGAAAACAAGTTTCCAGGCAAATGGATTATAAAAGCAGGCAGGAGTTGCAATCTTAATATCAGACAAAGCAAACTTTAAGCTATCAAACATTTCTTAAAATGCAAAAGAACATTACATAATGATAAAAGGTTCAATTCATCAACAAGAAATATCCATCTTAAACATAGAGGCACCCAAGACATTAGTACCACAATTATAAAGCAACTATTAAATAAACTAAAAAAAGATCTTGACTCTAGCACTATCGTAGCCGGGGACTTGAATACCCCACTGACAGCCCTTGAAAGATCATACAGGCAAAAAATCAGCAAGGAGATTCAGAACCTAAACTTGGCACTCGAACAAATGGACTTAATAGATACCTACAGATTATTCCACCCAACAACCACAGAATATACATTCTTCTCATCACCACATAGAACATACTCCAAGATCAATCAAATTCTTGACATAAATCAAGTATAAACAACTTAAATAAGGTTGAAATCTTGCCATGCACATTCTTTACCACAGTGAAATAAAAATAAATATCAAAACCAACATTTCCCCATAGCCCACAAAAACTTGGACACTAAACAGTATGATGCTGAACAACTACTGGGTCAACACTGAAATTAATGCAGAAATTGAAAGATTCCTGGAAACAAATGAAAATGAAGAAACATCTTACCAAAACCTTGGAGATGCAATGAAATCCATTCTAGGAGGAGAATTTATATCTCTATGAGCACACATCAAGAAAAAGGAAACATCAAAAGTGGAAAGCCTAACAAATCACCTAAGGGAGCTGTAAAGAGAAGACCACTAAACCCCTAACTTTATCAGAAGAATACAAATCACAAAAATAAGATCCCAAATATGAGACATAGAAGACAAAAATATCATAGAAAACATCAACAACAACAACAAAGCTGCTTATTTTAAAGAATTAAAAAAGATTGATGGTCCCCAACCTAGAATGATCAAAAAAAAAAAGAGAGAGAGAAACCCCAAATAAACACAATCAGAAATACAGAAGATCAAATCATAACTGACCCTAAAGAAATACAAAAGATTATCAGAGATTACTATGTACACCTATATGGAAACAAACTTTGATAACCTAAATGAAATAGAGGACTTTCTAACATCACACAACTTCCCCAGGTTGAAGCAAGAAGACATTGAGACACTAAATAGACCAATAACAGCCCAGGAAATTGACTAGGTCATGTGAAAACTACCTATCAAAAAAAGCCCTGTACTGGATGGCTTTCCAGCAGAATTCTACAAAACATACAAGGAGAAGTTGATATCAGTCCTATTGAAAGCATTCCAGGCAATTGAGAAAGATAGAATTCTCCCCAAATCATTTTACAGAGCTAACATCACACTAATACCCAAACTGGGTAAACATTCAACAAAAAAGAGAACTACAGGTCAACATCTTTTATGAACATAGATGCAAAAATCCTCAACAAGATTCTAGCAAATTGGATCCAAAAACATATCTCATATCCCACCATGAGCAAGTAGGCTTCATCCAGGATGCTGGGCTGGCTCTACATCTGCAAAACCTAAAATGTAATTAAATGCATCAACAGATGTAAAAACAAGAACCACATGATTATATCATTAGATGCAGAAAAGCTTTTGATAAAATCCAGCATCCTTTCTTGATAAAAATCCTCAAACACCTAGGTATAGAAGGAATATACCTCAAAATAGTAAGTAACATCTACGATAAACCCACAGTTAACATATTGCTAAGTGGGCAGAAACTGGAAACATTTCCCCTGAAAACTGGAACAAGACAAGTCTGCCACTCTCACCCCTCTTCTTCAATATTGTGTTGGAAGTTCTAGCTCGGGCAATTAGACAAGTGAAGGAAATCAGAGGTATCCAAATAGGAAAAGAGAAAGTCAGGCTATCTCTCTTTGTTGATGATATGATCCTATACCTTGAAAATCCAAGAGAATCTGTCAAAAATCTGTTTGCACTGATAAAGGACTTTGGTAAAGTTTCAGGGTACAAAATAAAAATGCAAAAGACAGTTGCATTCCTATACACCTACAACAAGCAGGAAGAGACTCAAAGAAAAAGGATAATGCCATTCACAATTGCCACAAAATAAATGAAATACCATGGCATCTTCCTAACCAGAGATGAAAGTCCTTTACAATGAGAACTATAAAACACTGCTCAAAGAAATCAAGAAGACACAAACAAATGAAGAAATATTCCATGTTCATGGATAGGAAGAATCAACATTGTTAAGATGTTCATCTTACCAAAGACAATCTACAGATTCAATGCAATACCCATTAAATTAACAACATCATTCTTCTCAAGATTGGAAGTGACAATACTGAAGTTCATATGGAAATATAAAGGACCACAAATAGCCAAAACAATACTTAGCAAAAGAAACAAATTGAGAGGAATCACATGACAAGGCATTAAACTTTATTGTGAGGCTACAATAACCAAAACAGCCCGGTACTGGAATAAGCACAGGCATACAGACTGATGGTACAAGATAGAGATTCTGGAAGCAAAACCTCAATTTCTCAACTAATCTTCAAGGAAGTTCCACTGATGACCACTGGGAAAGGAGAACCTATTCAGTAAACGATGCTGGAAAAACTGTCTGACCACAAGCAGAAGATTGAAGCAGGAACCCTGCCTATCACCACACACAAAAATCAACTCTAAACTGTCCAAATGTAACACTTCAAACTATAAGAATCTTAGAAAATGCAGGAGCCACACTTATGGTAATTGGAATAGGCAAATAATTCCTGATCAAAATCACAAATGTCCATGCCATAAAAGATGAGATGGACAAGTAGGACTTCATCAAACAGAAAAGCTTCTTCAAAGCCAAAGAAAACTTCAAGAGCAAAGGGACTCCACCTAGAGAATTGGAAAAATATTTGCCAACTGTATATCTGACAAAGGTCTAACAATCAGTATCTACAAAGAACTAAAATGTGCTGAAAGGAAAAAAAAACAGAGCCCTTTAAAAAAGTGAACAAAATATATGAATAGACACTTCTCAAAAGAAGACAAACACACAGCTAACAGATACATGAAAAAATACTCAGACTCACTAGGTAACAAATATGCAAATTAAAACTACACTGAAATACCACTGAACTCCAGTCAGGATGGCCATCATCAATAACTCAAAAAACAACAGATTTTGGAGAGAATGCAGGGAAAAAGTAATGGAAGTGTAAACTAGTACAACCTCTATGGAAGACAATGAGGTTATTCCTAAAAGATCTAAAAATCGACCTTCCATATGACCTGGCAATTCCTCTTCTGGGAAGATACCTGGAGGAACACAAATCATTTTATAAAAAGGATGCCTGCACACACATGCTTATTGCAGCATTATTCACAATAGCAAAGATGTGGAACCATCCGTGCTGCCAATCAAAAGTGGACTGGATTAAAAAAATGTGGTACATATACGTTATGGAATATTATGGAGCCAAAAAGAAGGACAAAATCATTGACTTTGCAGCAACTTGGATAGATTTATAGAATCTATTATACTCAGTTATATAGTACAGAAACAAATAACTGAGTACCACATGTTCTCAATCATAAGCAGACTGAATATTTATCATAATACCATAAGAAAGGGATTGGCAGTAGCAGGAAACTGCCAGGGGAATAGGGGCACATAACATTAATAAGGATATCTGATCTCAAACCAGGCTACTTGGGGTCAGAGGGAGACCTAAAGCTTACCAGTACAACCTCTTATCTACCTAATCCTTAGTCATACCTCACATCTTTAAAACAAATAAAAATAGATTTTTAAAAAAGCATAAATGTTCATCTTTTCCTGGACAATATACCTGACTGGAGTATGGTCAATCAATCATCATTACTTATTGATTCTGGAGAAAGTATTACGTACACACACACACACACACACACACACACACACAAAATCAGTCCATGCATTCAACTTGGGATATGCTTTAAACATTTTCAACAAACATGTTGAAAAGTAGTTGAAAAGAACTGCCAAAGAATTGGCAGAGAAGAAAAAAAATGTAGTAGTTCAGAGGAGCAGGCTAGCACAGAGTTTGGGGGCAATTGTGGAAGGATTCCCAGGGATGGTAACAATGTATGAGTTTGACAAACATATAAAACTAGTCTAGCATAAGTAGCATTCGAATATATTCTAGATGATGGAAAAGGGATAGTGTGATCAAAGTTGGTAGAAAGTAATTGCCAAAGATATATTGGGCAATTTCTGTGGGATTATTTTATGTGACTGTACAAGTTATTTCTTTGTTTTCTTTTTTATATTTTATTTTATTTTTATTTTATTTCAAAGTTGTGGGGTACAATTCAGGGCTAGCTATACAAATGGTCATTGTGTAGAAAAGTTTGGGCCTCCCTTTGGTCCCCACTTCACCTAATTTGAGAACAGGTGCCCTTACTGATGAGATGTGCCCCCCCACCCCAGCAGTTTCCCACTACTGCCAATCCCTTTCTTATAGCATTAATAATCATTGTTCAGGGTCTTATGGGTTTGGACTTGTGGTCCTCAATTCTTTGTTTCTGTGATAGGTCTAAGTGGTACTTGATGACCATAAGATGGAGAAATGGAGCTATCTGTCAGAGCCCTTGCAGTTTTTTAGGGAAAAATTCCTATGTCGTGTTATTTATTGTATTGTGAACAAGGCATTTTTTTCTGTTTCTGAAACAATTATAAATTTGCTTCAAGAACAAAGCCAACAATGGTGACCAAATTATGAAACAAAAGCATATGCATGTAATCATGTCAATACTCCACAACAGGAAACTTTGTACTCATCAGTTTTACTCTGAGGTGTACAGGAGTAATTTATTTTTATTTATCCTGAGTGCAATTTAGTGGTTTTTTATGTTGTTGTTTCTATTTGATAATGGAAGTCTTTCTTCAACTTTGTAAACTCTTGGCTAACATCTCTTCAAAACTGTCTTTCTGCCTTTCCATCTGCTTCTTGAACTTTATATTTGCATACATGTCCCGATCTGCTATGACTTCTAAATTCTCCTTTATATTTTCCTTCTCTTCATCTCTCCATTCTGCTGTCTGGGAAACTTTCCTAGTATTATCATTCCAGTTATTAATTATCTTTTCTACTATATCAATCAGCCAGGTGTTTTTTCTGCCTTGTGGGATTTTCCCCACAACTTCATAGCAATATTTGTCATTTTCAAGATTTCTAGATGATTCCTTCAATAGTCCCATAGCTACTGTTTTTATGGTTGTTCTTGCTTCCTTTACCTACTTAAAGATGTTCAATATATTTATTTTGAAGCCTTTTCCAGAATTCTCTATTTCCTCAAAGTTAAGCTCCTTTGGTCGGGAAGGTATCTTTATTTCATACCTCAGTTTTCCTCTTTATATTTTATTTTAAAGATGTAAGGTACAATTTAGGATTAGGTGTACAAGTGGACATCGTACAGGTAAAGCTTGGACCTCTCTTTGGTCCTCACTTTGTCAGGTACTCTTATTGATGTTGTTGTCCCCATCCCTACCTCGGCAGTATCCTGCTACTGTTTGGATTATAATACTAAAATAATATCATATTCCCTTTCTTATAGTATTCTGGTAAATATTCAAGGTCTGCTTATGAGTGATGTACAACTTATTTCAACCTCCTTTGGTAACACACATCATCTGGCAAATAAATATACTAGGTCACATCAGTTTATGATATCTTGCTATGTGAAATTCACTGAATTAATTATTTTACATTGGTGAACTTATTTAGTTTTCACAAAAAATGCATTGTTTCAGATTCCATGATATAGACCCTTGCAACATAAAGGGTGACACTAATGAGCAACTTTTAACAATTATCACCTGGATATTGTTTAAAAATATAGATGACCAGGCTCTATACTACACAGAGTTAAAAACTTAGCATTTAAACAAGGTTATCATGTGGTAAATTTGTGAATTAATTTTTGAGAAGTCCTGATATACAAACACTATTAATATTGCCATTCTATAGAAATTTAACCAAACAGCTACAGTAGTTTTGTTCAATATGAGTCTGCTAAAATGTGATAGAACTAGTTTTTACCAAGGGAATTTGGCCAAGCTCTTAGCCACTGTTTTGGCATCTTTAGTTTATATGGTTCTATAAATTCGCAGAGTGGATAAATAGGAGATTAAGCTGGAAAGTGAAGCATAGTGAGGTGGAGGTAAGATTGCATTGCAGCATATCGAAATTAGTCCTAAGAAAATTGACATTTTAAAATTATTCAAGGTAGAGAAACTAGCAGAAAATTCTATTGTATTCAATTAAGAAATGTTAAAATACCTGGGCAATAAAAAGTAATTTTTAAGCCGGGCTTGTGGCTCAGCCTGTAATCCCGTGCTTTGGGAGGCTGAGGTGAGTGGACTGCCTGAGCCCACGGGTTCGAGACCTGCCTGGGCAACTTGGCGAGATCTCATCTCTGCAATAAATAAAAAATCAGCCGGGCATGGTAGTGCGTGCCTGTAATTCAGGCTATTCGGAAGGCTGAGGCAGAAGGATTGCCGGAGCCCAGCAGGTCGAAGTTGCGATGGCCGGGAGCGGCCACTGCTCTCCGGTCTGGGCGACAGAGTGAGATTCCAACTCAAAAAAAAAAAAAGTAATTTTTATAATAAGTATTAAGAATACTGAGAGTGATTTCTAAAGTATGTATGACAAGAATGTTTTTTTTTTACTTCATTCTTAAAGAGAAATTCAGGGAAAACCCAAAGATATTTCTTCTCCAGACTTGAAATAATTTGAAATAATTAAAATGTGAAAAATCATAATTGAATTTCTGTATATCAACATCACATTATTTTATTTCAACTCTTTTTAATACCCTGCTTTATTTTTATTGTCTAAATCTATTTCTGGATTACACCAAAAATTCACTAGTCATTCAATTAGTATATTGTGTTGTTCTTAATTTTTATATAATGACATAGGCAATCAAACTAGTTGTTAAAATTAAGCTACTGGGTAAATTTTAATGCAAGGTCATCATCCCAGGGGCCTGACTTCTTTATCTTATCTTAGCCTTAGTACAGTTATTAGATAAATGAGGGTAACTTCCATGTAGGATGGCTGACATATGAATATTTGGTCCCCCTTTCTTTTTTGTTGAAACATACAAGTTCTGAATTAGCCTTTTAAAGTGTTTAATGATGTGGAGTTCTTATTTTGGAGATGTACAGAGGATATAGTTGTCTAGCAACAGAATTAGTATACCTTTAACAAGTTTAATTATCCCACAGAATGCCAGAAAGTAAATTTCAACTGTATTTTATATATGTCCCACTGTTTTTATATAATAGTGGTCCATACTTTTGGTTGAATCCTTATTTCATGTTTATGATATAAGACACAGACACAGGTACTAACATCAGTCTATAATAAGTCTTTCAAAAAAAATCTTTACACAAATACACTGTCTCTTCAATATTAGTAATAGGAATGGAACATTCCTGGAAACTCTGAAATTATCAGAATGCCTTTCACAAATTCATTTCTTCTTGGTAGAGAAGCAGCATTCTTTTTTCTTGTTTCAGTTCTTGAGCAGTGACTATCAATGTAAATTTTTATCACTTGAAGATAGTCTTTAAAATATCTTTGCCTGGTTTTCAACTTCAGAGACTTACTTTTAAATAAATAATTGGGGTTGATTTTTAAAAGTTCTCCAAGTGATACCCATGTGCAGCCAAGACTGAGGATTACATCCACCACAAGAAATATGAACATCAAATTAAGATATGCTGCAAAAATTGGGGTAGAGAAGAGTGAAGGAATGAAAGACTAAGTAGAAGGAGTGGATCATTATTATTCTTGTCTCTTAGCGACTTCTGATCAATAGGCACATTCTCTTAAATAGTTAATAATCAAACCACTTTAATTCTTCATTAGAGAGTTTATGTGAGATAAAGAAAGAGGAAAAGAGCAGTATGAAATTGATGCAGAGAGGCAGAAATGGAATAAAGTGGAGCCATTAGACTGGGAGGACTGTCCAGAGAGCTACTATAGCAGCTAGCATGGTGTGGAATGATAGCCTCATTCTCTGGAGTGTATGACCATTGAAATTGTATTATCTACACTTGTGTTCCAGTATGTTCTCATGGCTGAGGGCGTTTGTATGTATCCAGACATATATTCTCAGAGTGATATATACCTGAGTGTTATAAAATAATATGCTTTACAGAATGATGTTATTGAAATCAAAACTTTCAGTTTGTCTCTGGCATACAGGAACACAACTGGTTATTTAGTGTTGTTTTTATTTTTTGCTTTTTATTTTTTTGAGTTGGAGTCTCACTCTTTCACTCAGACTGGAGTGCAGTGGCCCCTCCCTGCCACTACAGCCTCGACCTGCTGGGCTCCAGCTATCCTTTCGCTTCAGCCTTCCAAATAGCTGGAACTACAGGTGTGCTACCACGCCCGGGTAATTTTTTTTTATTTATTGCAGAGATGAGGTCTCACCGAGTTGCCCAAGAGGGTCTCGAACCCACAGGCTCAAGCAATCCTCTCACTTCGGCCTCCCAAAGCAGTGGGATTACAGGCTGAGCCACCGAGCCCAGCTAGTGTTGTTTTTATACGTATCATATTTTTGTGTGCAATTTTATTTTTTCAATATATTTTTTGAATTTTATGTAAATATGTATACATTATCTATGAATATTAGTAATTTTTCCCAAAATGTATGTTATATTGTTTATTTGTTATATTGCACTGACTGGAGAATTAAATTCAATGTTCACACTCAAATTTTAAGGAGTTTTCCTACCATTTTACTGTTAATTTTGATTTCCATATTAAGATTAAAGTTATTTTCCTCCTATTCTTAGTTTGCTAAGTGCAATCAGTGATCAGTAGTGAAGTTGAACAAGTGATTTTCCAGTGTCTAGGGCTGAGTCCTTCTCCATTAATTTCTCAGTGTCATAAGTTCATTAAATTTTTTCAGTATTTTAAACATATAACTTCTGTGTATTTTGCCTTGCATAATTTCTGATGAGAAGTCTGTTGTTACTCTTATCTTTGTTCTAAAGTTAAATAATTACTGCATCTCAGAAATGAACCTACCTTATATATTAATATCATCCTTTTAAACATATTTCTGGACTCAGGGTGTTGTGTATTATATTAGAAATTTTGCTTTTACATTCTATATGTGTGAATTCAACTTTCCCTGTTTCATATTTTCCTTGTCTAAGTCTTATAAAAGTTATTGTATTCTTTTTTATGAATAATCTGAATCTCCCCAATGACTGATAATATCATACATCTTTCTTTCTGTGTGCTTATTTTCTGCCAATAGCTCTATTCTTTCACAGATATGTGTTTTATAAATATTTTCTCCTTATACATTGTTTTTTTATGTGTATTTTAAGAAACTAATTGCCTTAATTTTGATAAAAGTAATGTATCCAAAAAAATTTTTTTAAACCTGCTTAACAAAGTTTATCATACCTAGGTTTCCAATGTTTTCCTGTAAACACCATTAGACTTTACTCTTAGGTTAGTAATAAAATATTTTTATGTGATTCAAAATAAGGATCAAGATTTTATTTTTTGCATAAGATGTACAATTTTTCAAATACTGTGTGTTGCAAAGACTTATATCCTCAAAACATCAAAAGAAGAGCCAGTTTCTGAACCTTCTATTTTCTTCTGTTCATCTATATTTCCAGTCTTTCTCTTTAATGAAATTCACTCTTTTTTCTCAGTTTATTAAACCATAAACCTAGATTGTGATTTATATACATAATTTAAATATAAACTTTCAATTCTTAAAATTGCTTGCACTTTGTCCTACAGAATTAGTATTTTATGTTTACATTGGCTCAATTCCAAATGTTTCTTGAATTTTCTTGTGATTTCTTTATGCCATTTTGTTTATTTAGAAAAATGTTGTTCAATGTTCAATAATTGGAATTTTTAAGATCTTTTTGATTATTGATTTGTGTTTTGATACATGGTAGTGAGAAATTATAATCTGTGTGATTTTAATACTTTAAAATGTATTTATATTTGTTTTATGGCCCAGAATGTTGTCTGTTCTGGCAAATGTTTCATGTTTACTTTAAAAGTTTGTTTACTGTTGTTGACAGGATATACTCTAAATTCAATCAACTTTATTGATAATGTTTTCAAGTCTTCTGTATATTTACTATGTTGTTGCCCAACTTGTTCTGTCAGTAGCAGAGAGAGTAGTGATGAAGTTTGACTCAGTAACTATGGGTATTTCATTATCTTTTCAATTCTATCAGTTTTTGTTTTTATGTATTTTCAATATCTGTTGTTTTGTGGTGACACTTTTAGGACTAGTAGTCTTCTTGAAGAATTGATCCCATTGCCATTGTGTAAGTTTTTCATTGTCCATGATGCTATTATTTTCTTAAGTTTGTTTTTATCTTTCTTTCCTTCCTTATTTCTTTTTTTTATTCTCTCTCTCTCTCTCTCTCTCTCTCTCTCGGACAGGATTCCACTTTGTTGCATAGGGTGGAGTGTAAATAGCATAATCTCAATTTACAACAACCTCTAACTCCTGGGCTCAAGTAATCCCTCCACCTAAGTTTATAAGTAGTTGGGAATATAGGCACCCACAAATGTAAATACCTGGCTAATTTTTCTGAGATTGTTAGAGATTGGGTCTCACTTTGTTGTGTAGCCTTGTCTTGAATTACTCACCTCCCAAGGTGCTGGATTACAGGTGTGAGCCACTATCTCTGGCTCTTTTTATTTCAATTTTTTCTATTTTATGTATTGGGTATTGTTTCTGCCTTGTATGAAATCCTGAGATTTTAAAATCTCCACCATCTGGAGTATTTTGTAAATATAATGTAGCAGGTAATGCTCATCTCTGATATAACTCAACTCTCCTTATAACATCATTATCTTTGGTTCACTAAGTCAAATCAATGCAATAAATACAACTTTCTTCTAAATTTATACCTTTGTGGTTCATAAATCCTATGTCTCTGGGTGTTCAGGTTTTATATTTTCTTTATACAAGGACCAAGCTCACTTTTGGTTCTGAATGTTATCAAATTTACTATACCTTTCTACACATATTAGCAATTGGATTCCTGCTTATTTCATGCTGAAGATACTAACAGCTACTTGCTGCATATCATCTTCAATTTTTGTTTGTTCTTTTGACTAGTTTTTGAAATGAATTATTATGAGTCACAAGAGAGGAAACTGAGGTTTAGTGGATATAGATGACTTGGCTAGGTACACTAACAGCAAATTGTAGGTGTCGCATTGAGAATCATATCTTTCTTTTTTTTCATTCAAGAAAACATTGATCCCCTAAATAATGCCAGGTAATGTTCTTCTATATTATTTATGGGTATGTTTAGGGAATATGGCAGTGAACAATAATGAAAACATTCTCATCCTATAGTTGAAGAATGGAGGAGAGCAAAGATGAGCAAATATATAAACACATGTATAAACACATAAACAAAAATTGAGTAAATTGGTAAAATAAATAATATGCAGGGTAAGAACTATGGAGGAATGGAATGCAGGAAAGGAGGATGAACCATGTTAGTTGGCAGGAGGAGGTTGTATTTTGTAATTATAGTTAAGGTGAAATTTAAGAAGGAACATAAAATGGTTCTAGAAAACAACAATGTGCATATCTGGGGAAGGTGTACATCCAGTCTGAAGGAAATGTCAGATGGGAAGGCCATGAGGTAAGAAGATTCACAAAGTACTCAGGAGACAGAAGGAACATTAAAATGTTGGGAAAAAGAAAGCTTAGTGTGGAGATGAGAACACAAATGATATCAGAAAGGAAATGGAAGGTTGAGATTCCTAGAACTCTGGAGGCATTTTTAGGCCTTTGGCTTTTACTTGACATAATCCATTGAAAAGGTTTGAATAACATGATTTGGCTTACGTTTTAGGAGAAGCTCTTTGGAAGCCATATTGATGAGAGACTGTAGGAGAGTAAGAACAAGACTGGGAAGACAAGTAATTGATTCAAAGAACTAATATACTCAAAGCTGTTAATCAGGAATTGGCAATGAGACGTCCACAGATCATTTTGTATGATCTGTGAGCTAAGGATGATTCTTACATGTTTAAAAGGTCTTGAAAAAGAAGAAAAAGGGATAAGGAAAAAGGAGGAGGAGGAGGAGAAAGAAGGAGATCAGGAGGAAGAAAAGTAGCTGCTAGAACTAGATATGAACCACAAAGCTAAAAAATCTTTGAAATCTAGAAAACGTTTGCCAAAATCTGAAGTAAAGCATCTAAAAGCAGGTTCTCAACAAAATTCAAAGGAAGAATACATGAATAAAATTAGTTGCTGAATATACTGTGAAGTGATGTGTTAAGAAATATATTTGGTTTCATTCCCAAGCTTCACAAATAAAGGTCATTCATATCCATTGAGCTATTGAAAAATAGTCTCGTTTCAAGAACAGTAAAAAAAAAAAAAGGCACTGTCTAACGTGAACAATATCATAAAAAAGTATATAGAAGTAAAAAAATAGCAAAATAACAAAACATTTTTTTCTAGAACTTAAAAACATTTTCGTGTTAATTATCAAATTTATTATTTACATCAAAGGGATAGGTACAATTTATTCATTAGAAATTACTGTATCTAAAATCTTTGCTTATTGATTTTTCAAGGAATAACATGACTATAATGTATTGTTTTAAAAAGTCTGGCATTTGATCATGTGTTTTCAGAGTTCTCATAGAAAATCTTGGTCCAAATCTGTTCTAGCTTGTTATATTTTTCAAATAAATAAAATCAAGAGATTACACTTTATTGAACTCTTTTCAGTGATATCAGGGAACTATATTTAAATGCCATCACTTTAAGCCATATCTTGTCCTGGAGCAGTCAGAAAAGGTTTATAGTAGTTCTCATTGCTAGAAGCAGAATTTTGTTCTGATCAAAACTGATTTATGTCTTAACAACTTCAGCTCTGTTGAAGATGTAAGTCCAAATTTTTTCTGTCATACTATTAAAGAAATAGTATGAGTAGATGGTCAAAAGCAATTGTGTAGCATGCTAATTATGTCAATGTAATTTTAGAATAAATATTTTAAGTAAAAAACATATAAAATATTTTTACTGATTTCTGACTCTGGTTTCTGACTCTTGGTTTTGCATGTCATTTGTCTGGTACACCCTCAGTCAAAGAAAGGAAAGAATCCAATGAAATAACCCAAAGAAACAAGATTTCAACTAGATAAAGTCAAGTATAGAATTATTCAAATCTCTTGTGTTATGCTGAAGCTTGGAACTCTTAGAAAATAATACTTGCTTTCCTGATCCTGACACCTAAGAGTACATGTTTCCTCTGTTGGTCATAAGAATATTGATAGCTATATTTAGTTGGCAATAAAATATAGGGAAGAGTGGACCTACCTGATAAGCTCACAGTGACCACACTGTGTTGATCATATCTTCATTCAGTACATTGTTTCGCTATTAACTTACAAATAAATGATGTATTTGCTTTCTAGACATATTCTAGGAAGGTGAAAGAACTGACCATGGGCAGTTTAGGAGTTGAGGTAAAGACGTTCTCCTAGGAATGTATGAGATCAATATAGGTATGCCACGGTGCTAAGCACACCAAGGACTACAGAAAAAAAAAAAGAGCACACGACGTACACATGATGAAGAGGTCCACAGGTCAGAGCATGCACTCAGGAATCACAAAGCCAGAGCTCAAAGACTTGAATAGCATTCTAAAGGTTAAGTGATTTTACCCAATTTGTAAAAGTAAATGAAGAGACCGTGCCTACTGGGTGCAGGATCCCATCAAGTCCAACAACAACATCACCTCCTTGAAAACACTCAAATCTAAGCTTATGGTGCTTGAGACTAGGGCAGCCGTGGAGATGGGAGAGGTCCTGAAGGAGAATGGCAGGACCTGGGTTGCTTCTGGAATGAACTTTGAGCAGGTTCCGCCCCTGAGACCTGGAGAACAGGGCAAGTGAAACACAGTCACCGAGTGCCCTAGCCAGGCAGTACCCACCAATCCCTATAAAGTGGCCCACCCGATGCCGATCATCTGTAAGCGGCAACAGGAAGTCCTCAGGTGCTAGAACTTGCAACTGCCGTCCGAATGGCAGGACCTCGCGCGAGTTGCGCGTTGTTGGTGCTCAGCTGGGCCCAGTGACCTCCGTGGGCGCCCCTTCTCTGTCACGAGTCTCATTGAGACGTCACAGGCGCGGGGTGCCCAGTGTGTACTTGGCTGAGGGAGGAGTTGGTCACTAAGGAGACTGGCCACCCGTGTCTTACTCTTTCTCGCCATTGCAGGCCACACAACCATCTCTCAATGGGCTTTTTTTTTTTTTTTTTTTTTTTTTTTTAACTAATTTGTTTTTTGGGTCCTCCCAGCTGCGTCCTCCGCATTGGTGCCCACCCGTTCCCCTGTTCTGCCAGGGTCCCTCGCCTGGCCTGGGCCACCACGTAACTCCCGCACCTGCCCCTTGCCCTGCTCCTGCTTGTAGGCTGTTAGACCCGCATCTGGGTCATGTGCCATTACCAGCTAGATTCAGCCACACCCTGAAGAGGCGGTATCATCTCCCACAGGCCATCGGCTCCTCTCTGGGGATCTTACCGCCTGAAAACTGGGGTCAAGTACCGAAGAAGAAACCCACACGGTCTGCTGGGAACTCGCTATTGGATTAATAGCTTGACCTCCACAAGAATCCCTCCACTCAGCAGCAAGTATATATACCTGCCTTCCCCTCCCGAGCAGGTCGTTAGTCCTTGAAAATTGATACCAGCCGGGCTCAGTGGCTCAGCCTGTAGTCCTGCGCTTTGGGAGGCTGCGGTGAGTGGATTGCCTGAGCCCAGGGTTCGAGACCCGCCTGGGCAACCTGGCAAGACCTCATCTCTACAATACAGTAAAAAAAAAAAAAAAAAAAAAAATTAGCCGGGCGTGGTAGCGCGCGCCTGTAGTTCCAGCTACTTAGAAAGCTGAGGCGGAAGGATCGCCGGAGCCCAGCAGGTTGTGGCTTGCGGTGGCCGAGAGCGGCCACTGCACTCCAGTCTGGGTGACAGAGTGAGACTTCAACTCAAAAAAGAAAAGAAAAAAAGAAAAGAAAATTGATACCATCCAGGCTCACAAAGAAGTTGAGGGGAGGGCCCAAGAAAAGCCCTAAAAGGTAATGAAAGAGGAGGAACAGGTTGAGACCAAAGAGGTGGAGGGCAAAAAACGGGCTCATTCAAGCTAGGAGAAAATGTTATCGACATCCAGGCCCCTAGAGACCCAGGGAGAACTCTCATTCTTTGGGTGCAGCCCTGGGATTCTTGGGCGAAGTATCCCCTGCTCATACTCAAGAAATAATTTGAGTGAGAAAGCCTGGGATTCTCCGATGAGCTCCTTTTGGGAGGAACATACCTATCCCAGTGCACAAAGCTCTCCTGGGAAAGTTCCGCTCTTGAGACAGATGAAAACATGCTCCCGGACACAGCCCCAGGCTTCTCCTTGCAGTTGGAGAAGTCCATCAAGGAAATACTAGTGTCCAGTTCTCCAGCCTTGATTATGTTTCTGTTGCTGGAGAAGGAGATAAAGGGCAACACATCGTCTGATATTCCACTAACCAGCTCTTTTCCACTCACAGTTGCCGGTCATAGGCCCTGTCAAAGACAAGGTCAATTCCACTGCTACTATTGCTGCCACCTTCACTGCACCTGTTTTAGGATAGACATGAGCTGTCCCAGAAAAACAAATGCCCCTTCATAGCTATTCAGGAAAATCTAGGCTCCTTGGCGCCGAACACTGGGTTTAAAAAAAAAATAGTAAAATCTTGGAGGGTAAGATGGAGGTAGGAGAATAAACCAGAAACATGGCAAACAACAGTGCCACAAAATCTCTCTCTCTCTCTCTTTTATCACCTGCTGGGAAGACCAAAGACCTGGACTCTAGTCACTTGCACTTTGCAAGCCTCAGCTCCTCCTAGCACCACTGACTTGGCCCACTCGGCTGCCAGTTCTCCTATCCTGCCTGCCCCTATCTTTCTAGTCCCATACACTTCTCTAAGTCTCACTCCTGGAGAATGAAGTCCCAGAATCCATGTGTGTAGATTCCCATCCTTTTTTTTCCTTCCTCACTTCTGTTCCAATCCATTCTACCATGACCCCTGTTACCCCAGCAAGCTTATCAGTCCTACAGGTGTCATTTCTAGCATCTCAGCTTACGTTTGACCTTGCAGTCCATTTCAGACCCCAGCATCATTTACATAGACAATACTCTTTCTTCTAATGCTGGAACTTTTAGAACCAACCTCAACTTCAGGGTGAGTGCACTCCCATTTTCCACAGTCTCAATTTATGTGCAGGGCAGTGTCATCCTAGAAAGTCATCAGTGTGCATCTGCCCACCTACATTCATCTCCTGTCCCACTACTCCAACTTTGAATCATCACTTTGGCTGAAAAACTACTCATAAGTCCAAATTTAGGATACTCATGGGTCACTGCAGGGGCCTGTCTCCCCAGTGCTCTGTTTTGACAAGACTTCCTATCATGGTTCCTCCAGTGACTTCCACTCTAGTGAGCAACACCTCTGCAACATCATTATTCAAACCAACCTTTGACTCCAGTGCTATAGATATAGATGGCACCTGTAGGACTGATAGGCTTGCAGGGGTAACAGGGGTCATGGTGAAATGGATTCGACCAGGCGTGAGGAAGGAAAAAGAAGGATGGGAATCTATACACATGGATTCTGGGACTTCGTTCTTCAGGAGTGAGACCTAGAGAAAAAGAAAAAAAGGAAAATGTTATTAAATGCTAACTGTAAGTCAAAAAAATAAAAGCTGAAATGGCTATGCTATTAATAATACTAATATTTTAGGACAAAGAAAATTTACAGGATAACAAAAGGTAATTTTACTACAATAAAAGTGTTAATTGATCAACAGTACAGCATTTTAGTATTTATGCATAGAACAGAGCCTCAAAAATATGAGGCAAAACTTAACTGAAGTACTAGAAGATGTAGAAATTTCACAATTACAGTAAGATTTCAATACTTCAATAATGGATCAAATATTAGACAGAAAATAGAGATAGAGAAGTTTTCAGCATTTTCAACCAACATGATTCAGCTGACATTTCTAGACACTTTATATGAATTTATAAAAAAAGGACCAAAATAGATTATATTCTGAACCATGAAACAATGGTTTCATTAAACTTAAATTTAAAGTAATTATGAGAAATTTAAATTCTTAATAAAAGCAAGACAATTTGAATAATAGAGTATCCATTGATCATAACTGAATTAAAATCAATAAAAAAGGACCTTTGACAAATCACCAAATATTTGGAAACACATTCTAAATAATACTTATAAACAACATTGAAAATTATTTTGAAGTAAAAAAAAAAAAAAAAAGATAGACATCTAGCCAGAACAATTGGAAACAAAACAAACACACACACACAAATCACATAAATCAAAAGTGACAGAGGATATAACAACATAAATCTTTTAAGATACAAAAATACCAAAATAATGGTATGAACAACTTTATGACAATAAATTGAAAGACTTAGATGAGGTTTGAGGTTGGCAACTTTATTGAAACATAAAAATGATGAAAATTTAAGTGTAAGCCGGGCTCGGTGGCTCAGCCTGTAATACCACGCCTTGGGAGGCTGGGGTGAGTGGATTGCCTGAGCCCGCGGGTTCGATATCCACCTGGGCAACTTGGCGAGACCTCATCTCTACAATAAATCAAAAAATTAGCCAGGCGTGGTAGTGCACGCCTGTAGTTCCAGCTGCTCGGAAGGCTGAGGCAGAAGGATCGCCAGAGCCCAGCAGGTCGAGACTGCGGTGACCGGGAGCGGCCACTGCACTCCAGTCTGGGTGACAGAGTGAGACTCCAACTCAAAAAAAAAAAAAGAAAATTTAAGTGTATACAGCAACATCATTTTAATAGAAATTAAAATATTAAAAATTTAGTTGATATCCCTCACATGAAAAAATTACAAGTTTGTATGAACTTACTGGAGAATCACTTAGCATTTAAAGAATAAATAATATAAATTTTATGTAAATATCTCAGAAAATTGAGAAAAAGGGAATACATTTTAACTAGTACTATAGGACCAATAGTAATATGATCCCCAAACAGAAAAAGATATTGCAAAAAAAATTAAAAGAAAAAACTACAGAACAAGCTTCTTCATTAACATGGATGCCAATATTCTAAATAAATTGTTAGAAAATAAAAATCTTATGGTATGTATAAAAGGTAACACACTGTGACCAAGTAACAATTATCTCAGGAATGCAAGACTGTTCTAATATTCAATATTCAATGGATGGAAAGTCAAGTCAGCATGCAGAGCAGGAGCCCTGGACCTTCGTTTCCTCCGTAAACACATTTCTTCAGCAAAAACTCATGGACAAATTCCCTTTTGAGTAATCCAGAAGGCTGTTTTTGTAATGATTGGAGCAAAAATAAACTAAATAGAGGATAAACAAACAAACAAAAATCATCAACAACAAAAGGATTGGTTTACTGAACAGATAATTAAAAGTAAAACACCACTAGTTAGAATAGCAAATAAAAAAGAGTGAAGACACAGTATTTAGAGTTAAAAATGAAACAGAAGAAATCACTAGAAATGTTACAGAGATTTAAATTAATATGGGAGGCTACTATACATAATTATAACCCTAAACCCTGCACAATTTAGAAGTGGATAAAATCTAAGAAACACAAAACTTAAAAAGACTAAATAATGAAACAAATAGAAAGTCTGAACAAAACTATGTTAGTATGGAGATTGAATCAGTAATGATAATAGTTTTAAAAAAACCTCTCTGCAAAGAAAAGTCAAGGATTTTCTCACCAAACAAAAGTCAAGGACTAAATAGCTTCAACAGTGAATTGTACCAAATATTTAAAGAATAAAGGCAAATGTTTTCAAATTCTTTCAAAAAATTCTTGAAATAGGAATCCTTCAAAATGCATGTATGGGACTGGCAAGATCCAGCTATCAAGCCCAGGCAAAGATAACACAAGCAAATTACAGACCAATATGCTGAAATATAGATACATAAATCCTCAACAACAACAACAAAATGCCAGCAAACTGAATCCAGTAGCACATTAAAAGCATCATACTTAATTATCAATTGGGGTTTGCCTCTGATATGAAAGAATATTTCAACTAGGCAAATCAGTTGTGTGATTCCATACATTAATAAAATAAATGTTAAAAGTGACATGCTAATCCTAATAGATGCAGAAGAAACATTCCACACAATGCACACACTTCAGTGATAATAATTTTCAAAAGAACTCAGAATACCCACAGGTACCTCAAGACAATAAAAACTACAAAAAGCTTACAGCTGACATCATATTCAATGGTGAAAAACTGAAAATATTTACATTAAGATTTAAAACTAGACAACCATGCCTACTCTCCTACTTATATTCATCACAGTACTGAAAGTCCTAATCTGAGCAAGTATACATGAAAAAATATAGAATAGATGCATATCAGAAAAAAGAAGTAATTTTATTTGTTTGGAAATGGCATAGTCATGTATATGTATATATGAAAACGAACAGACTCTATGCCAAAATTGTTCGAATTAAAAAAAGAATTCAGGAAAGTTATAAGATACTTAATATACATACAAAATTCAGATATGTTTCCACACACTAAAAAATTTTGAAAATAGAATTAAGCAAGCTCTCATTTTCAATAACACTACAAAGAATAAAATACTTAGGAATAAACTTAACTAAGGAAGTGGAAGACTTATACAATGAAAACTACAAAATATTGAAGAAAATAAGAAAAACACAAATAGAAAGACATTCTGTTCATGGATTGGAAGACTTAATACTGTTAAATGTCCATACTATCCAAAGCAATCTACATATTTAAAGTCATCCCTAGCTCAGCCTGTAATCCCGCACCTTTGGGAGGCTGAGGTGAGTGGATTGCCTGAGCCTGCGGGTTCGAGACGCGCCTGGGCAGCGAGACCTCATCTCAACAATAAATCAAAAAATCAGCCGGGCGTGGTACTGCATGCCTGTAATTCCGGCTACTCGGAAGGCTGAGGTGGAAGGATCGCCGGAGCCCAGCAGGTTGAGGCTGCGGTGGCCGGGAGCGGCCACTGCACTCCAGTCTGGGTGACAGGGTGAGACTCCATCTCAAAAAAATAAAAAATAAAAAGTCATCCCTAGCAAATCCAGGAGGTATTTTTTTTTACAAGACCAAGTAAAATAAATCTACATAGAAAAGAGATGAACATGAATGTCGAAGCAACTCTGAAAAATCACACTTCCTGATTTCAAAATATATTACAAAACTACAGTAAATAAAACAGATGGCATGAGCATACAGACATGCATATATACCAATGTGTCAGAAATTAACCTATGCATATGCGATCAACTGATCATCAGTAAGGATATTAAGATTACAATGAGGAAAAGACAGCCTAACAAATGGTGTTGGAAAAAATGAATATTCATACTCATACAAATAAAATTGAACATATTACAATTTCGGTAAGACAAGATGTGGATACAACATAAATGTCCATCAAAAGATAAATGGGTAAAGAAAACAAAAAGGGGAAATAGAAGTAGCAACAACAGCAACGACAGCCACAACAACAACAGAAGGAATGCTCTTTCCCAAAATATGTATAACATGGCAAATATAATAATCATCATACCAGTAATTAATGCAAATGTAAATAAGTAAAATGCACAAAATAAAAGATGATTTATAATACATAGTTTTAAAATCTCAGAGTTAATAAAAAAGCATTTATATTTTTTAAAAATGCTACTCAACTACTTGCTGTTTATAAGAAAGCACTTGAAACATAGCATAGGGACGTTAGCAGTAAAAGGATGGATTAAGAAATATTATAATAACAAAGGGATTGGCAGTAACCTGAAGTTGTGGGTGGGGGAGGGACACATAAAAATAAGGATACCTGATCTCAAACCAGGCAGAGTGGGGAGCAAAGGGAGGCCCAAACTTTACCTGTAGGATGACTACTTGTATAGTCAATCTTGAATTGTACCCCACATCTTTAAAATAAAATAGACAAAAAATAAATTTAAAAAACCCAAAATGAAGCATGCATTTAAGATTTTCTTGTCTCATGTGCAAATATCAGCTAAAATATCTTACATATGTTTCTACCGAAAGGTTTCTATAAATTAAAATTAGGGAATAATAACTAATGTACTCATGTATGCTAAACAAGAATTAGTCAACTACCAAAATAAGCTAAATGATTTTCTGTGCATAAAAAAGTATAGATTCCTTGTTTTTGCTATTGTGAATAGTGCAGCAATAAGCGTGTGTACAAAACAAATATATTATGATAACATTTCTTGACAAATAAAAAAGGCAAGAATGGTTAATTCAGATAAAGTGAACTCAAAGCCAGAGAATTACTAGGCATGAACCAGCCAACTCTTATAACCATTCAGGAAACTGAATTTCTAATTTGAAAATTTCTGAAACATAAAAATCCAGGCCCAGATTACTTAGTGAGAGAATTTCACCAAACATTACAAGAATGATTGACACCAATTTTTTACAATGTTTTGAAAATGACCAAATAGGAGAAAAGATATCCTAACTAATTTTGTGGAATCGTATTAAAAACAAGGCAAAAACACATTAAATAAAAACGAAAGACAAAAAGAATGAGGAATAAGGAAAAAAAATACAGAAAAATGTCTATATGAATTTAGATGAGAATCTTCAACAAATGTAGTACACTGGTTTCAACAATATATAAAAAATTTATACACACAAAAAAAGCAGAATTTATTTCAGGTAATAAGTCCAGATCAATATTTTAGAGATTATTCAAAGCAGTTCACCATATTAACAGTCCAAAAAAAAATTAATGCCATTAATTTATGCAGAAAATGCATTGGATAAAATTCTACATCCATTCAACATAAAATCTTTTAGATAAATAGGAGTAGAGAATTATCTCTCTATATAGACTCTCCACAAAACCAACAGTTAATATTATATTTAATTGTAAAAGACCAAATGTTTTCCCCGAAACTGGGAACAAGTTAAAGTTATTCATACTCACCATGCTAATTATATGTACTGCAGCAGAAAAATAGAGACATAAAAATAATTGGAAATTAAAAAAGTAAAATATTTTTAAAAACATACTTGATTTATAATGAAAGGGACACTAGAGAGTTAAATTGAGGACAGATTTATAAAAATTGTCTCATCTTGAAAAAAAATCAATATGTTGGGAAAAAGTCAACACTACTTTAAGTAACTAGAGGAGAAGTCTAACAGGAATCCCATTAGAGTCCTGGAAATGGAAGAGATTGGTACAGGAAAAAATAATTTGATAAAATAACAGTTCAAATATTTGGCAATGTGGTCAGTTTAGAGGTTCAAGAAACAAACTTAAAACTGGGTAAACCCAAATCTATATCAACACATATTTTAATAAACTGCTGAATATTCAAGATAGAGAAGAAATATTCATGCCATTTTCAGCATAATGTTTGTGGAAAAACAAGGATTTGAATAACTGCAAATTTCTCATCAGAAACCGTGAAGACAGAAGACAGTGACACATCTTTAAAACACAGACATGTGCTGCATAATGACAAATGGTGCTGAGAAAATTAGATGGCTAAATGCAAAAAACAAAAACAACAACAACAGCAAAATTAGATTCCTATCTCTCTCCATATACACAAATTAACTCAAAGTGGAATAAATACTTAAATGTCAGACCTGAAACCATAAAAATCCTAGAAGAAACCCTAAAAACAAATCTCTGGACATGGATCTAGGCAAAGAATTTATGGCTAAAACCCCAAAAGCAAATGTAACCAAATAAATAAATGAGCAGAACTTAATTAAAAAGATTCTGCACAGCAAAATAATAGACAAATATCCAGAATCTACAAAGAACTCAAGAAACCCAAAACAAACAAACAAACAAAAAACCCAGCAAGAACAAAGCAAATATTTTCATTAAAAAGGGAACACATGACATGAACAGATGTCTCTCAAAGGAATATACACAAATGACCAACACACTTCCAAAAAAAAAAAAATGCTCAACATCACTCATCAGGAAAATTAAAATTAAAACAATGAGATACCACCTTACATCAGTCAGAATGACTATTATTAGAAAATTGAAAAACAATACATACTAGCATAGATGTGGAGAAAAGGGAACCCTGTTGGTGGAAGTGTAAGTTAGTACCACCTCTATGGAAAGTGGTGTGGAGATTGCTCAAAGAACTAACAGCAGGTATATCATTTGATCCAGCAATCCCACTACTAGGTATCTGCCCTAAGGGACAGAGATTATTTGATAACAAAGACACCTGCTGTTCATCACAGCACAATTTACAATTGCAAAGATATGGAATCAACCAGAATATCTGTCAATCGATCAGTGGATATTGAAAATGTGGTATAAATACACCACAGAGAACTACACAGCAATCAAAAAGAATGAAATCATGTTCTTTGCAGCAACATGGATGGAACTAGAGATTATCATCCTAAATTAACTCAGAAACAGAAAACCAAATACCACATGTTACCACTCATATGTGAGAATTAAATGGACACAAAGATGGAAATAATAGACACAGGGACACCAAAAAGGAGAGAGAGGGAGAAGAGTTAGGATTCAGAAACTACCTATGGGGCACAGGACTCACTACCTGGGGAATGAGCCACCTGAGACCCAATCCCTCCAACACACAATACAACAATGCATCTATGTAATGGATATGCATGTGTACTCCCTGAACCTGAAATTAGAAAAATACACTAAAAATAAAATAAAAAATAAAAATGCAGATAATCAGGCTTCATACTACACAGAGTTAAAGAGCAAGATTCTCAGGTGATAAATTTGTGAATTAATTTTTGAGAAGCCCTGATGTACACACACTATTAATATTGCCATTTTATAGAATTATAACTAAATGACTACATTAGTTTATTCAAGATCAGTCAGCTAAGATATGATAGAACAAGTTTTTACCTAGGGAATTTAGTCAAGCTGTTAGCCACTATTCTGGCACCTTTAGTTTCTCTCATTCTGGAAATCTACACAGTGAAAAGGAGAGGATGAAGTTGGAGAGAGAAGCATAACAGGGTGGAGTTAAGATTGCATTGCAGCCTATGAAAATTAGTTTTAGGAAAATTGATGTTTTCTAATTATTAAAAGTAAAGACAATAGAAGAATATTGTATGTTATTTAACTAAGAAATGTCAAAATACATGGACAATAAAAGAGTGGTTTTTATTATAGTTGTATGAAGATATCTCAAGAATGATCGGAGTGAGTTTTCCCAAACTGTGACAAGAATATTGCAATTTTTATTTTTAAGGAGAAGTTTAAGAAACACTGATAATGGTGGTTCACACTTCTTGGCTTAGTGTTTATTTTATGCTTCTGATAATAGCACAGATTTAGATATTAAAAACAATATATAATGAGTTTGTTTTTTATCTTTACATGAATAAAATATCTCTTCAATATTAGTAAAGGCAATGGAACAATTCTGGATATTTGAAATAGAATGCCTTTCACAGACTCATTTTTTCTTGTTAGAGAAGCAACATTCATTTCCATGTTTGAGGTCCTGAGAAGTAGATATCAACCTGAATTTTACATAGTTGAAGGATTCTTAAAAATATCTATGCCTGCTCTCCAACTTCAGAGATTTACTTAGAAATAAATAGTTGGGGTTGGTTTTCTAAAAGTCTTCTGGTGGCCGGGAGCGTGCCACGACCCACTGCACTCCAGTCTGGGCAACAGAGTGAGACTGCAACTAAAAAAAAAAAAGTCTTCCAATTCATACCAATATGCAATCAAGGGCTAGGATTACACCCAAAACATGAATATAAAAACTCAAATTGAGATAGTCTGTGAAACTTGGGGTAGAGAAGATGAAAGAATAAAATACTAGAAAAAGAGAGGAAGTGGGGCACATCTCTTGTGTTATAATACTTGTTGCTTCTCACATATTTTTCTATTATTTTCAATATATTTTGTTGTTTAATACATAGTATGCAAGGCTAAGATTGGTTTCTTCTGTGTTCAATTGTATTCTTTTCTTTTGTACTAAATACAATACATTTATTATCATCCCAATAATTCTCTTTACATCTGACTAAATTAATTGTCTTGACCCAATCAGTTAATACTCTGCCGGTTTATACTTTTCAGTTTAATAAGAAAAATAGAAAAAGTGTTATTTATAGATTAAGCTAACATCCTTTCATTGTTTTAGTTATATAAATTAGTCACCCTAATATCAATATGTTAATATTTAAATCAATTGGCACATTCATCTATAGTACTACTTTACTTGGTTTTAAATCAGTCCTGCTTTTAATTCAAATCTTCCTACACTTAGTCTTTCTTTAACTTAAGTGTTTATTATTCATTCGCTCTGTGGAGTGTTACAGAGCAACTAAACCTGGAAGGTACTGGCTTATAGTTAGGACTGTATTGTTTTTTATTCATATTTTATGGCATTTTGTTGATGGAGGTTTTCCATCATACCAGGGCAGCAGAATGTGCCATTTGAATGATGTCTGGCCATATATATATATATTTTTTTTGAGAAGTCTCACTCTTTCACCCAGACTGGAGTGCAGTGGCATGCTCCCGGCCACCACAGCCTCGACCTGCTCGGCTCCAGCGATACTTCCACCTCAGCCTTCCAAGTAGCTGGAACTACAGGCGCCCACGACCATGCTAATTTTTAAAATTTTTTTGTATAGACGAGGTCTTGCCAACTTGCCCGGGTAGGTCTCGAACCTGCAGGCTCAGGCAATCCACTCACCTAGGCCTCCCAAAGTGCTGGGATTACAGGCTGAGCCACCGAGCCTAGCATGGCCATATGTTTTTAAGATTCTTTCCCTTTGAAGTGGAGGTCACCTCTAATGGATTGTTTCAGAGCTTATTTTCCTTCCCTTTGCTAGGAATTCAGGGTTTCTGTACTTATCTATTTTTATATGAACTACATCATTGTACTGAATCAAATAACAGTCTTGAGAGAATTTAAATTTTTCTAGATGTTTTCTTTTCCTGCTACTTGATCAGCTTTGAGAGAAAACATAAAAATAGCTTTGACCCTGAGATCTTCTTTGTTAGCTGGACCTGGAATTCCTGATCTCTGGAAAATATTTAATATGCACTGTTCATGCAATAGTAAAGTAATAGTAAAGTAAAAATAAAGTGTCAGTGTTACTCAGTACAATTTATTCCTGAACAGCCCTCTAAAAATGTGCTATTTCTATGCCTTCAAAAAAATTGGCAATGGAAATTATTATGAAAAATATTGTGATGATTTGTAATATGTAGCTTTGCTTTCCAGACCACAAATTATCAGAAGAGAAATCTATACTCTATGGGAATGTAACTTTGTAGAGACTGGGTCAGTGAATGACAGTGATTTGGAGTGTACAGAGCGAATAAGAGCATACTCTACCACTCACTAGATATGTAACTTTTGGCATCTTTATTTAATAACTTTAAGTATAAGCTTCTCCTATTGCAGAAAAAAAAGATACTACCTATATCTAATGTATATAGTTGTTACTAGGTTTATATAAGATGATCTAAAATCAACTGGATCTTAGTAAGAATTTATGAAATGTTAGTGATCATTAATATAATTATCTCTTAGGAAAGGGGAACTCTGAAAAATAGGCACACTGTCTTAAATAGATAATAATCAAGTCAACCTAAATATTGATCAGAGAGTATACACAAGATGAGGAAAGATGGAAAGCATAGTATGAAATTCATGCAGAGAGGCTGAAATGAATTGCAGGAGGACTGTAAGCAAAGCTACTGCAACAGCAAGTGCAACAAAGAAAAATAGCCTCACTCTCCTGAGTGTGTGACCATTGAAATTGCATAGTCTGCTCTTGTGCTGCAGTACATTCTCATGGCTGAAGGCATTTGTGTGTATTCATCTTATTTTCATGGAGTTATACCTGAGTATAGTATAATGTTTTACATGACAGAATGATGTCGTTTTCAGCAGAACTTTTCATTTGTATCTGGCATACAGGAACACAACTGGTTATTTAACATTTATTTTATACACCTCACACTTTTTTGTGTGCAATTCTATTTTATTGACATATTTATTCTATATCTATATGCACTTTAACATATTATCTATGAATAGTAATAGTTTATCCCAATCTGTATGTTATATTGTTTGTTTGTTTATTGCACTGCTTGGATAATTCAATTCAATATTGAAGAAGAGAGTGACCACAGAAATCTTATTGCATTCTCAAATTTTAAGGAAGATGTTTTACCATTTACTGTCAATTTTAATTTTCATATATATTTTATAAAATTCTTTAGCATTTCAAGTAATTTGCCTCCCATTCTTAGTGTGCTTAGTGATTTGATAAAGAATTGGTAATCAGTACTGACTTTGAACAAATGATTTTTCTATGTTTAGGACTGTGCCATTCTCCATTGATTTCTCAGTATTATAAATGCATTAATTTTTTTTCAGTACTTTAAAGATGTCACTTCTGTGTCTTTTGGCTTGCATAGTTTCTGATGAGAAGTCTGTCTTTGTATCTCAGAAATAAACTTATCTTGGATAGTAGTTTATTCTTTTAAACTTATTTATGGACTCAGTGTGATATATATTTTATTAGAAATTTTGCATCTATGTTCTTCATGTGTGGAGTTGAATTTCTTTGTTTCGTATTTTTCTTGTCTAATTCTTTATAAAAGTTATTTTATTCTTATTTTTCATGAATAATCTGAATTACCCACATTACTCGTAATGTTAAATATCCTTTTTAAATGTGCTTATCTTACATCGATTTTTCTTCTTTAGTAAAATGTCTATGCAAATCTTCTCCCAGTTTTTATTGATTTTTTAAATTATTGAGAATGGATTTATGTAATGAATTCCAATTTTTTCACAGATATGTGTTTTACAAATAGTTTATCTTCTTCTATGGTTTATTTTTTTAAGTGTGTTTTAAGAAAACAAATTGGCCGGGCTTGATGACTCAGGCTGTAATCCCACACTTCGGGAGGCTGAGGTGAGTGAATTGCCTGAGCCTGCGGGTTTGAGACCCGCCTGCGCAACTTGGCGAGACCTCATCCCTACAATAAATCAAAAACTAGTCGGGCGTGGTACCGCACACCTGTAGTTCCAGCTACTTGGAAGGCTGAGGCAGAAGGATTGCTGGAACCCAGCAGGTCGAGGCTGCGGTGGCCGGGAGCGGCCACTGCACTCCAGTCTGAGTGACAGAGTGAGACTCCAACTCAAAAAAAGAAAAGAAAAGAAAAGAAATTGTCTTTGTTTTAATTAAAACAAATGTGTTTTTTAAAAAATAATTTTAATCCTACCTTGTAGATTTTGCCTTACTTAACGTTCTGATATTTTCCTTTAAACACTTTACAGCATTAGGTTTTCCACTTAGGGCTGAAATTCTTTTTTTTTTTTTTTTTGTATAAGATTTAAAATAAGAGTCAAGAAACTTTTTTGTATAAAATGTCCAATTTTTCCAACAACATATGTTGCAAAGTCAAAAATCCCTTCAAAAGATGGGTCTATTTCTGGACCCTCTATTTTCTTCTATTGATCTACATTTTCAAACTTACTCTTTAAATGGCATTTGTTTATTTATTTATTTAGTTAGTTAGTTTATTAAGCCAGAAATATTTATTTTGTTTTATAAACATCTTTTCAATATAGACTTTTTTATTTTAGTTGGAGTCTCACTCTGTTACCCAGGTTGGAGCTCAGTGGCACGCACATTAGCCACCCCAGCGTCAACCTACTGGGCTCCAGCAATAGTCAGAACTACAGGCGTGCGCTACTATGCACATGCCTGTAGAGATGAGGTCTCACCAAATTGCCTGGGCTGGTCGTGAGCCCTCAGGCTCAGGCAATCCATTTTCCTTGGCCTCCCAAAGTGCTGTGATTGCAGGTTAAGTCACCAAGCCCGGCCTCAATGCAGACTTTCAAGTGTCAGTACTGCTTGAGCTTTGTCATACAGAGTTTGTATTTTATGTTTTCATTTGTTCAATGCCAATTATTTCCTGAATTTTCATGTGAGGTCTATTTGACATGTGGTTTATTTAGAAATATGTTGTTCAATTTCCAATAATTTTAAAGATAGTTTTTGATTACTGATTTCTGCTTTAATAATATGGTAGTCAGGAAATTTAATTTGATTTTAATTCTTTAAAATTTATTTACATTTGTTTTATGGCTTACATATGTATAGCCTACCAAATGCTTTATGTTTACCTTTTAAAGTATGTTTGCTATTGTTGGACATGGTATTATTTAAATCATTTCAGTGTTTAATGAAGTATCTAGTAGTGTTTTTCAAGCCTTTTATATGCTTACTGTTTTGTTACCTAACTCGTTTTCTCTGTTACAGAGAGAGAAGTGGTGACGTTTACACAATAATTGTGGGCATCTCATTCTTCTTTCAGTTCTATCAGTTTTTGTTTCTATGTATTTTCAAGATCTGTTGTTTTGTGTAGACACTTTTAGAACTGGAAGTCTTCTTGAGGTATTGACTCCATTACCATTACATAAGGTTTTCATTATCCATAATGTTGTTATTTTTCTGAAGTCTATTTGTGCCTTTCTTTCATTCATTCTCTTTCTTTTTTTCTTTGTTTCTTTCATTTCTCTCTCTCTCTCTCTCTCTCTCTCTCTCTCTCTCTCTCTCTCTCTCTCTCTCTTTGACAGAATTTCACTTTGTTGCACAGGTGTAATGCAGTGGCATACTTTTGGCTCACCACAGCCCCAAACTCTTGAACTCAAGTGATCCTTTTGCCTCAGCTCCTTGAATAGTTGGAATTATTAGTACCCACCACCATGAGTGGCCTATTTTTCTATGTCATGAGGAGCTCAGGACTCATTTGGCTGTATAACCTGGTCTTGAACTTCTTGCCTTCAGCATTCTGTCCATTTTGGCCTTCCAAAGTGTTAGATTACAGATGCAAACCACTGAACCTGACTCTATTTACTTCAATTACCTCTTCTTCATATATTGGGTAATGTTTCTACCTTTATGAAATCCTGAGAATTCTGAAATCTCCATCACCTGGAGTATTGTGTGAGTATAATGCAGCAGGTACTACTCATCTCTGATATAATACAACTGTCCTGATAACATCATCATCTTGGGCTCACTTAGGCAAATAAATTTAATAAATGCAACCTCCTTCTAAGCTTATGCCTTTGTGGTTCATATGTCCTATGTCTCTGAGTGTTCGTGAGTTTTTATTCTCTTTATATATGGACTGAACTCATGTTGGTTCTGAATGCTATTAAGTTTACTATATCGTTTTACACATCTCCAGAATTCGATTCTTGCTTAGATCATGCTGAAGATAATAACAGCTAGTTTATACACATCATTTTAAATTTCCTTTGGTTCTTTGAATTCATTTTTGAGGTGAGAACTAACATGAGTCTATTTTACAAAAGAGTGAACCAAACTTTAATGGATTTAGATAACTTGGCAAGGTACACCAACAGTGAATTGTAGATGTGATATTCAGAATCATATATATATATATTTTTTTTTCATTGAAGAAAGCTTATGTATCCTCTAACAAAATGCCAGGAACTGCTCTTCTATATGATTTACAGATATGTCCAGGGAATATGGCAGTGAACAATAAAGAAAATATCCTCATCCTCTAGTTGAGGGACAGAGGACAACTAAAATGAGCAAATATATAAACATAAATATAAATATATAAATAAAAATTAAGTAAATGGGTAAAATGAATAGTGCATAGGGTACACACTATGGAGAAATTGAATGTGGGGAGTCGGAATGAAGAGTGTTACTTGGTGGGAAGAGGTTGTACTTTGTAATTATGCTGAAAAGGAAACTTAAGAAGGAACATTAAAGGGAATTAGAAAATCACAATATGCATATCTGGGGAATGAGCATTTCAAGCAACGGGAACTGCCAGATGGGAAGGCCATGAAGCAAGAATATTCACAGTGTACTCAGAGAAGAGATGGGACATTAGTGTGTTGAGGAAGAGAGGGCTTAGTATGGAGAGAAGAAGACAATGAAATCAGGAAGGAAATGAAGGGCTCAGGAGGCCCGTTGAGGCCTTTGGCTTTTGCTTAGCATAATCCGTTGAAGAAGTTTGAATGATAGGATCTGACTTATGTTTTCAGAAAAGCTCTTTAGATGCCATGTTGATTAGAGTCTGAAAGAAAGTAAGGACAAAATTAGGAAAACAAATAATTGATTCAAAGAATTGATTTCTCAAAACTGTTAGGTCAGGGTTAGGCAAAGACAGGGTCACAGATCATTTTGTATGACCTGTGAATTGAGAATGATTCTTAAATGAAGAAAAAGAAAAGGGAAGAGGAAGAGCATGAGAAGGAGGAAGAAGAAGGACATGAGAAGGAAGAAAAGGAAACTATATACGAACCACAAAAAAAATCTTTGAGATCTGGAAAATATTTACCAAAATCTAAAGTAAAGCATCTTGTTGAATGTAGGTTTTCAACAAAAATCAAAGAATAAATACGTGAATATATTAGTTGCAGAATATATCATAAAGTGATATTGAGAAATATCCATGGCTTCATTCCCAAGTTTCACAAATAAGGTCATTCATTTCCAATGAGCTATTAAAAAATATCCTGTTTTCCAAAGCAGCAAAACAAAAAGCCCGGTCTAGCATGAACAATATGATAAAAGGTATATAGCAATAAGAAATTAATAACATGAAATAACACAAAATTCTTTTATAGAACTTTTAAATAGAACTTTACATACTTATTACCAATTTTAATCTTTCAATCTACAACGTGGGATATGCATAATTTTCACATTAGAAATTATCATATCCAATTCCCTTAGAGATTAATTGCTCGAGTAATAACATAACTGTAATTTATTATTATCAAAAAGTCCAACATGTGATCATGTTTTCAAAGTTCCTACAGAAAATCTAGGTCTATCAATTGTTTTAGCTTATTATTTTTATCATAGAAACAAAATCAAGATTGTTCCTTACTGAACTCTCCTCAAATGATATAAAGGTACTATAGTTAAATGTCATCACTTTAAATCATTTCTGCTCCTGGAGAGTTTAGAAAAAAATAATATTTCTCCTCTTTTCAAGCATAATTTGGGTCTAAGCAAAACTATTTTGTGTCTTAATAATTTCAACCTTATTAGGGATGGAAGTCCAAATGTTCTCTGACATACTGTTAAGTATTACGAGAAAAAGGCTAAAAACAATTGTATAATATTTCAACTAAGCCAATGTAATTTTTAAATATATTTTCTTAAAGTTAAAAAACATAAAAATATTTTACTGATCTCTAACCCTTGGTTTCTGACTCTTGGCTTTGCATGTATTTGTCTGGTATACAACTTCAGCCTAAGAAAGAAAAGAAAGCAATGAAAACCCCCAAAGAAACAAGATGAAACTCGTATATAGCATTTTCCAAATCTCTTTTGTCATGCTGAATCTTTCAACACCTAGGAAAATAATACATGTTTTCCTGGTCTGACACCAAGAGTCAGTGTTTCCTTTTGGGGGCATAAGAACATCCAGCTATATTTATTTGGCAAAAATGTGTAGGGAAGAGTGGATCCAGCTGGCAGGTTCACAATGACCACATTGTGTTGATCACATTTTCATCGAATACATTGCTACATTATTTTTTATATTTTTTAGATTAGAAAATATAGTTTATTTAAAAATAAATTAGAGAGAGAGAAGATTCACCTCCCCAAGCAAGGTAGGGAAAGGTGGAACCATTGCTACATTATTAACTTGCAGATAAATGATGGATTTGTTTTCCAGAAGTATTTCAGGAAGACCAAAGAAACTGGATTCTTATCTATATGAAAAAAAATCTACCAGTGAGTTTATTTTAGTATAGACCAAAATTGATCTAGCATTTGATTTTATATATTTACATCATTTAAAGTAGACAAAAACAAACAAGTTGAATGAGAAGATAAATGTGGTGTGATGCTATGGTGACAATTGGTGGTCCCCGCACTATATAATCTGAGGAGACTGGAGCCCAGTACTGGTCACGGGCAATTTAGGAGTTGAAGTAAAGACCTCCTCCTAGGCGAGCAGGAGCTAATTATAGATGTACTGCAGTGCTAAGTAGACGAAGGACTAGGAAAATAAATGAATAGTTAGATGATAGATAAACAGTAGATAGATGATAGATAGATGATGATGATAGATAGATATAGATAGATTATATAGATAGATAGAGATAAATAATAAATAAAATAAAGTGCACATGATAAGGAAGCACAAAGGTCAGAGCACGCACTCTGGAATCACATAGCCGGGGTACAAAGCCTGGTTGGGCCATGACCACTTGTTTCACTTGAGAAATGTTCTAAAGTTTAAGGAATTTTGCCCAATGTGTAAAAAGAAATGAAGAGACTCCCCTACTGGGAATGATGTCATAAGGTCAGGTCCACCCTCGCAACCAGGGCAGTGGTAGAGATGGGAGAAGGCCTGGATGAGTCTGGCAGGACCTAGGCTTCTCCTGGGCTGAGCCTTGAGCAGACTCCACTCTGTGACCCGAAGACAGGATAGGACACACAGCCATAGATCGCCCAAATCAGGCAGTCTCCACCCGTTCCCACAAGTTGCTCACCTGGTGCCAATCACCTGCAAGCAGCAGCAGGAAGCGCCCAGGCTCTAGAACATACTTATGGCCATTGGTGTGGCCTCGGGCTATGCCACTTGTCCCCTCTTCTTGGCACTCTCCGCTGGGCCCACGCACCATCCCTGGTGTGCCCCATCTGTGTCACGAGCCCTATTGAGACGTCACAGGCGCGGGGCCGGCCAGCATGTGCTTGGCTAAGAGGAGGTGGTCACTAAGGAGACCTGTCTCT
>NW_007258173.1:259306-259918 GCF_000164805.1 Carlito syrichta | reverse complement strand
AGCTCATATATACATGAGGGGTCTCGGGTGGCAGGATATGCCATCACCTCTGCCACTGACGTCATCGAGGCTAATCCCCTCCCGCCCAACACCACTAACCAACAACCAGAACTCACAGCAGACACTCGAGCATTGCAACTGGTGGCAGGACACTCTCTATCGCTTTACACCGACTCCAAATATGTCTCACATTTTGGTTTCACACTCAGCCATCTGGCAAGAACAGGGGTTGTTAACCACCAAAGGGGTGGCCATCATAAATGCTAAGCTCATTTCTGACCTCCTTCAAGCCTCCTTGCTTCCCAGGGCCATAGGCATCTCACACCGTAAAGTTCACCAGGTCAATTCATCTTTTATCACCCAAGGAAACTCATGGGCCGACAGGGCGGCTCACCAAGTGGCTCTAAAACCCCTTCCTACCATACTCGTCAACACCTCCTCCCCACCAGCCGAACGAAGTTCTACAATTGTCCAATCTCATTCCCTACCTACACTCAATTTTCTACCCAAACCCAGCGGCTCTCACTTCATTTCTTAAAACTTTCTTCAACTTTACTCCTGAACATACAAAACTCATACACACCCTTTCCTCTCAATGTTCTACTTGCCACC
>NW_007258173.1:230129-258620 GCF_000164805.1 Carlito syrichta | reverse complement strand
GAGGTCCTATATGGCAGACCTGCACTTCCTCCTGGTATTCCAACCTCTCTACCTCACGTCCCCCTTCATATAACCTACCCCCTCCTGTCCCTCATCCGTTCCAATATCTGGCAACATCAAGATCTCTTTTTGCCCGCTCCCACAGAAACACATAATCCAAAGCCTCTCACCCCGGGACAGTGGGTTTTCCTCTCAGACCCAGAAACCAAAACTCGCTTACAACCGAAATGGCAAGGACCCTTCCAAATAGTCCTCTCCACCCCCACAGCAACTAGGCTGCTCATAACCAAAGGACAGCTCAGTCACTGGATTCACGCTTCTCACCTCAAACCAGTTAAATTGCCTCCCTCTACCCCTTCCTCCACAGAGCCACTGACCTATTCTTGTTCCACAATTCCAGGCCAGCCTCTCAAACTTTGAGTATCCTGTGTTGCTCGCTCCCCCTCCCTGCCCATCATCCAGGAAAATCCCACATAATCACAAGACGCAAAGGTTGCCGCCTACACTCAACTACCCTCCGCCAAATGGTCGTCAATTTCATTCTTCTCTTACTAATAGTACTGCCTTTCTTCCTACTCCTTCTTTTCTTCCTACTTTCACATTGCTGTACATAGTGCTACTCCTTGGTGCGGGTTGCTCAATCCCCTCCTCTGCTCACTATCAATAAGACCCAACATTTCCCTTCATGGTTTACTATAATAGGCCACACCCTCCACTTCTTAAACCAATCCTTCCCTTCTCTTCCTTCTTTGCAGTGTTTTCTTTGTGCCTCATTACAACGACATTTGCTGGCTGCCGTTCCACTTCCTGCCTCACCCCACAGTAATAGTACCCTCAACCTGTCTTCCACCGGAGAGGCCATCACCAAACCTCAGTCCTCATTCGCCTTAAAAATCCGATTCTTTCCAATCATTACAAAGACAAATAATGAGCATAGCACAAGTAGCCCTCCAAAATCATTGGGATCTAGATCTCCTAACAGCCGAAAAGGGAGGCACTTGTCTTTTCCTCCAAGAGGAATGCTGTTATTACATTAACAAGTCAGGAGTCATTGAACAAAACATTAATAAATTGCAACACTTCTCCTCACAACTCCAAGGGACAAAGCCTTCACAAATCGGCAGCCTATTATAAAACTCCCTACTCACCTGGCTTTTGCCTATCGCCATACCTGTCATTCTCATTTTCGGCCTGTGCTCCTTTCTCCCCTGTATCATCAAGTTTCTCCAGTCACAACTTTTAAAAATCTCTAATCAAAGCATTAACCAGCTTCTCCTACAGAATTATGACCTCCTGCCCACTGAAGATCCAGGTCTCGACTGTCCCAACCCTACAAACCTCTAACCTTGTCTTCTCATTTCAGACATGCTTGCCTCAAAGTTTACCCCCCACCACTTACCACTCAGATTCTCAGCATTTCTTGACCTTCTTCATGATAGTTGGCTCCTCCCTTTCCCGTGTCCACTTGATGACTGGCTGGACCAGCTTGCCGTTTTCCACTTACAAGGCACCTTCCAGGACTTCCACCCAAATGAAATTTTTTCTTTTGGCACCTACTTGTGGGGTCTCATGTGGCTTGTCCTTTCACCCACCTCACCCACCAACGCCCATTTTCATCAGGAAGTAGCTGGACAGACCAACACTGCCCCTCTCCCGTATAACCAAAGAGGTGGGAATGAAGGGCCACCACGAAGCCACAAGTAAAGCCACATCCCCTCCCTTTCCTGGAAACAGCGACCCAGCAAACTAAAATGGCGATTGAAATGGTACCTTCCTTTGTTTTTCCTCGGTGCCTTCCTTCGTTCTCCCTCGGTGCCTTCCTTCGTTCTCCCTCTGCACCCTTTCCCGTGCCCGTGAAAAATCCACCAACCTACATGAAGCTCTGCCAGCTGACCTATAGACAACAGACAGGACGCCCTAATCCCCTATAAAAGCCGCCATGCCCTTGCCTCGCTACAGCCTGACCCTCAGGTCCTGTAGCCACCGCATTCGACCCATTAAATCTCTTGGCCTTAATGGGTGTTGAGTCTCACTGTGCGCCACTATCTTTCAGGGAGTGGCCACTGCACTCCAGTCTGGGCGACCAAGTGAGACTCCAACTCAAAAAAAAAAAAAAATACAACCTGAAGTCACTCTGAATTGGGATGAGCAACAAGAATGTCATCCATGTATTGAACAATGTAAGCTTCAGGAAAACATGATCGGACAGGCTTCAAGGCTCTGGTTACAAAAGTTTGACATAAGGTGGGGCTATTGGCCATGCCTTGAGGCAAAACTTTCCATTGAAATCTCTGAGCCAGTTGCTGAAAATTAATAGCAGGCAAAGAGAAAGCAAAACATTTCTGATCTTGAGGAAAAAGTGGAATAGTGAAAAAACAATCCTTTAAATCTATAACAAACAAGTGATATTCAGCTGGAATGGCTACTGGCAAGGGCAGGCCAGGCTGCAGAGGCCTCATAATTTCCATGGAGCAATTTACTGCCTGTAAATCTTATAGTGAATGCCATTTTTCTAACTTTTTCTTAATTACAAAGATAGGAGTGTTCCAAGGACTGTTGGAATGCTCAGTGTGTCAGGCTTGGAGATGCTCCTGAACAAGCACTATAACCGCTGAAAGTTTTTCTCCAGAAAGTGGCCACTGCTCCACCCATACAGGATCATCAGATAACCAGTTAATGGGATCATCAGTCTCCTGATGGGGCTCAGAAGAAGCAGTGGCCATTAATGAAAAGCCTCAGGGTGACTTAAACCAAACCTCCCATTTTTTACAGGTGGGGTTAAGGGATATTGTATTCCTTGATTAACCCTTCCCAACCCTTGGTTGGGTACAAACCTTGATTGAGCATCTGTGAAGTGACCTGAGGGCTGGGACTGTATAACAATATCCCCACAGCTTGGAGGACATCCCATAGATTAGGCGGCAGAAAAGGAAGTACATAGGGCTGAAAAATTCCCTCATGGCCCTCATTCTTCCAACTCAAAAGTTTGCTACTCTGCAGAGGGGACTTACACTGCCCAATAACTCACAAAGAAGTCATTGCTTCCTGAAGAGGCCAAAAAGTTGGTCAGTGAGCCTGACTAATAACAGAGACGTTGGCACCAGTATTTAATAAACCTCAGAAGGTCTTGCCTTCTATATGCATAGAATACTCAGACCGCTTTTCCCCTATGGCTTGCACCCAATATGCATGATCAGAAGAACCAAAGGCATTAGTCCCTCGCTTTTTTGAGGAAACAATACGTCCCATTTTCTTTAAAGGGAGCAACACTAATTGGGCAATTTTCATTGCCAGCAGTGAGTATGATATTACTCTGAGGAGCATTTCCTATAACTTTAATTTCACCAGTGTAATCAGAGTCTATGTCTCCTGGGAGAACTTGGAAGCCTTTCAAAGAAAGGTTGCTGCGTCCCAGTAACAATCCTACTGTGTCATCAGGGAGTGGGCCACACACATCCGTGGGGATAGCCTGTGGACCCATTTTTGGGGTCAATATCAAGTGAGAGGAGGAACTGAGATCCAGTCCGGCACTCCCTGGGGTGGAGTGGTAAAGATTGCTGACCCATTGGGTGGATGACTTCCCTGAGGAGGCAAGTTGGGCATGGGCTGCAGGGAGTAAATGAACATAGCCCCAATTGTTTGAGGGGCCCGGGGATGGCCTCTCCAGAAGTTTCCCAACAGGGGATTTCCGTTTGCATCCATCTTGGAATGGCATTCATTAGCCCAGTGAATACCTCGCTTGCATCATGAACACATAGATGTAGGGCGACCCCTTCTGGGAGGGGTCTTGAATTGGGATTACGTGTGGGGCATTCCCTACTGAAATGGCCCATTTGCCCACAGTTGAAGCAAGTGCCTTGGGTTCTTCCATTACCAGATCTCATTATATTAAAAATTCTGTGGGGAGGAGTACCTTGTAAAGCTGCAGCTATAGCCATTCCCTGCATATAGGCAGGCCCAATATCAGCACACAAGCAAATATAATCTGTTAAATCCCCTTTTTTACGATAGGGACGAATGGCCGCTTTGCAGGCCAAATTGGCATTTTCATAGGCCAGTTGTTTTACCAAAAGGGTCCCCATCTCTTCATCTACCACCATTCGACTTACAGCCTGCAACAATCTAGATGCAAAATCTTGGTAAGGCTCATCAGGTCCCTGACGAATTTTCAAAAGCTGCTCTGTCTTAACTCCAGCCGATGGTAACTGGCGCCATGCTCCTGATGCCACTCCACTTATCTGACCATTCACAGCTCGGGGATATAAAATCTGCGCCTCTTGGGAGGAGTGTTCTCCTTGGTCCACAAGCATGTCTAGATTAATCCTATTCAGTTCATCTCCTTTATTTCTTTCGGCTTGCTCTTTGCATCTATCCCAAAAACCTGTCTTCCATAACAAATATTCTCCACCCGACAAACATGTCTTAGCAACCATATGCCAATCAGAGGGAGTCAAGGCCTCTTGTGAAATAGTTTCCAGTATAGCTAATGTAAATGGTGCTGTTGCTCCATATACCGTGCCACAGCAGTTTTAAGGTCCTTCAGGGACTTAAGAGACAAAGTCTGATACTCTCGCATCTCCCTTCCCTATCATCAAAGCCTTTAGTTTCTACCGGATAGGCGTGAAATCCTTCTAAATCATCTCCCCGCAGCAAGGCGGACCGAACAGCCTTCTGTAAAGGGGGGGAGATGCTTCCTAACATTGAGTGGACGAGCTTGGACAGAAGAAAAGAATGGGGAGAGTGTGGATCTGTGATCCACAAGCAAGGCTTTAGTCAGCGCCAGTTGAGGGGCTGTTGAGACCCAAGGGGGGTGGGTCCTTGCCATCTCCAGGAACGATCTCCTCCTTAGAAATTGAGGAGTGAGTAACTGGTATGGAAGGCACTTCCTCTTTTGATCTCAAAGCACGACAAAAAGACACTTCCTCTTTTGAAACTGAACATTTTCTAGCTAAAAGAGTAAGCAACTCCATAAGTTGAGCAAAAGTATCAGAAGACAAAGAAAGAGTGGAGGGCTCAGCCTCTTTCACAGGCAGGCTAGGAGCCTCAGGAAACTTGGTCACAGAAGTTCGAGTAGCCACAAATATGTCATCATTGTGATACCTGAGAAGCAGCCTCATCCTGCTCCTGTCAAAAATCTTTAGAAGGGTGTCCCTTCTGGTCATCATGGGCAGCTAGAGCAGGAGCTGAGGGGGAACACTGCAATGACAGAGGAGCCAGCTCTGCTTTATGAGACTCAGAAGAGGGGTCTAAGCAATCTCTTACTAGGTTCCACAGAGATAAAGCATCTACTGGCACAGCTTCAGGACCATGCACTTGATGATAATCCTTCAAACAACTACCTACTTTTTCCCAAGTAATCAGATTAACCATCCTGGTCTCAGGAAACCAGGGACATACTTCCTCTACAAACTGCAAAAATCGATCTAATTGTCTATCTGCAACCTTAGTTCTTCTAGCTTTCAGCATAGATTTCAACATCTGCACAAGGAGAGTGCGTTCCTTAGAATGTAAATGTCCCATGTTTTACTCCCAAAGATTAATCCTTTTCCTCGGTTACTTACTCATGAATCGCAATGCTGCACACAAAAAACGCTGGCCTCCACGAGGGTTCTCTCCAGCCAATGCCAATCCCCAGTACTCAGGTCCCTGTTTAGATGCCACTTTGCGGGGGTCCAGCCTCTGCTGATCAGGGCCTGAGTTGGGGGGAGGGAATGAGAAAAGACAGAGAAACAGTGGGATTGGGGGACTCCCTCTCAGGTAGCAAGAGCGAGAGAGAGAAAATTTATTTTACCGCATGCCTCTTATATAGGACAAAAGCCTCACAAAGGAAGGTGAAACCATACAAGCAGGATATGTTAATGTCTGAGTTAAATCTCACAAGCAGGGTAAGTATCAATGACTAAACTATGCATATCTTAACATCTATGCTAAGCAGGGCAATCACTTAGGATGAGCAGGTTCCGGGCCAGACTTGGCCCGCTTGGCTATCCATAGAAATGCAACCAAAAGGTCAGGGGAGACAAAGGAAAATGTAGGCTTAGTTCCTTGAACTTAAGCCAAAGAATATAAGGGCCCTGCCAGCTTATATTCTGGTTTCCTTCACTCCTGGGATTTTCTAATCCCTCCCACTTGAATTCTGGTTTCAGAGCTCCTGCTCTACCTAGCTTTGGTATGTGGTGAGTTCTGCAGTTTGTATAGCCATGCTTGTGACATTCTGGGAGGGATAGTGCAGGTTGTGATTTGCCATCTGCTGTTGCAAGATATAGGTAGGATTCAGAGGGAGAGGAGACACTGCTCATGTTCTGAAGTGTTTTCCACTAAATGGAGAAACTGACCCTCTCCATAACTTTTATTTTTTACTTTCTCTCCATTTTGGCTTCACAGTGTACATACAGTTTGTGTAAACATTGGTACTAGGTGATATATGCATATAAATATTTATGCAAGCATAAAAAGTCTGTCTATGTGGGTAAACTCCATATTATGTCATTTATTTGTCCATCATTACATATCTGTGGTGTCTAGCTCATTTCTCTTATTTTCTGTCATTGTACCTTTTTCTACCTGAACATCTATTCCATATTTTTAAAATGCACAAATGTGTTTCCTCTTCTTTTTCTCACTTTGAAGTTCCCCTTCCCACCCCTCACTGGGGCTTCAATGTTGGACCAGCAAGTTTCAGGACCTCCTGGGAAAACCCTGCTTCTCTCACCTTGCCTGCTCTAACTGCTCTCTCTGGCCAGCTCAGGCTGATGCAGCAGGTGTTACCACCACCCTGTGGCTGTGGGTGATAAGCAGGAATATGAGAATCTGTCTTTTTACTGATCCCCAGTCTTGCCCTGAACCCTGGAGTTCCCACACCCATGGATTTAAACACCACATCTTTCTGAAGGCAGGATTGTGCTTATTTTCCTCATCTCCATCTCAAGGGATTGTTTCTGGTGTTTATTGACTCCCCGTTTAAAAATTACATATTGACAAATTATAGTTGTATGTGTTTATATACAAAGTGATATATCATTTTTGAATTCAATATGAAATGATTAAGTCAAATTAGCTAACCTATCCATCAATTTAAATATTTGATTTTTTTGTGATAAGAATGCTAACAATCCACATTCGCTCATCACCTGCTGATAATTATCCATGCTAGGGACAAGAAAGTCTCTGCACTTAACTTTCTCTCATATGTTTCTTATCCACTGTTTTTATTTTTGTTTGTTTGTTTTTGAGTTGGAGTTTCACTCGGTCACCCAGACTGGAGTGCAGTGGCCGCTCCCGGCCACCGCAGCCTCGCCTGCTGGGCTCCAGCAATTCTTCCGTCTCAGCCTTCCAAGTAGCCAGAATTACAGGCGTGCACTACCACGCCCGGCTGATTTTTTTTATTTATTGTAGAGATGAGGTCTCGCTGCCCAGATGGGTCTCGAACCCGCGGGCTCAGGCAATCCACTCACCTCAGCCTTCCAAAGGCACGGGATTACAGGCTGAGCCACCAAGCCTGGCTTCTTATTCACTGTTAACCCCTGACAGATGCCTTCTAGCGATGTCTGTCACCTTCTTCCTTCTACAGCTAGCACAATCTTTGTGCACCCACCTCCCCAAGGACTATCTCTTTAGAGAGTGACTTTATGCGCAAACTACACATGCTCTTCCTGCCTCCTTGATTCCCATAAACACCCAATTCCCATTCCCATCTGATAATTTCTTCCCACTCTCATTTCCTATTATCCTGTTGGTTTTAACCTGGAGGGTGACTGCTAGATTCTTTGTTTTCTGCCTTGGTTTCTAAATCATAGATTACTTTCAAGCTAAAAGTTTCCCTCTACTCATTATTTTGGCCTCATTTAATAAGTCTTGGTTTGTGATTTTGTTCATAGGAAATTAAATTTTAATACTTTTTTGGATTCATCAGTGTGATTTAGTCTAATTCCCACTCTTCCCACCCTCTATTCTTCCACACCACCCTTCTGTCCCCAAGATTCTGGAGTTTTATTCTTCCCTTTTTGTGATAATTTTTATTTAAACCTTTAAGTTTATTCAAACTAGAAATTCTTCTGTAGATGTGTAGAGAGCTGAGTAACTCCTTGCTTTTGGGGGACACTATTTTTAGGATGATATCTTTGGGCACTGAGGGATCCCCATTCCACAGGCTTAAATCTTAAGTATTTTCACTATTGCTTCTTTTAATGTATTTCACGGTTTGCAGGTCAGTTTCTTCTTTAACTGATCAATGATACAGTGGCTTCTATGGCTTTTAATTTCAGAAATATTTTTTTAATCTTTTATACTGATTTTCATTTACAAGTTGAGTTAATGGTAACCAATCATGTTCCTTAAATGGGTATGACTAGAGTTTTTTCCCACCGTGTTTATAATTTAGATGGATTTTCACATCTTGAGCCAGATAAGTGTGGGGAATAGGACTCTGCAAAGCACAGATATCACAGGTGGCTCAGATTTACAATTCTAACTCAGGCACAGGTTGTATCATTGTACCTAGCACATAGCACTCAGTAAATAACACCTTTGATTTAAATGAATGCAGCTGCAAATACTTTCTTAGTCTTGATGTTTGTTAATTTCTGTGGCATTAAAGTTATGCTACTCCTTCTGCTGCTTGTTCTGGTTTTCCAGTCTATCACCTGGCCTGCTGTTATATTATGTTTCATTTATTACAAATACTCCATCAGCCTGGTTTCTCTTTACTGCCTTTGTACACACGTTTACACATGGGGATCTGGATTAGCTTAGGATCCCATATTATCCCTCCCTGCCTCCTATCCCTTTCTGAAGCTCTCCAGTCCCTCCTTTTCGTTTGTTCCTCACAGCCTATTCCAATGTCTGACTTTGGTGCCCACTGAGTTCTATTACAAGCACTTCACATTCATGGATATTACATCTTTGGCAAAGTTGTTGACCTGGGCTGGAAGAGGACTCCGGGATGATCCTCTGTACTGAACAACCACCCAGTGGGAGAGACTGATACTTAACATGCAGACCTTATGTTTACTTCTCCAAGCAAATAAATGTTGGAAGAGAGTCTGTAGGATGATATGAAGATTTAAGATTCATGTTTGAATATTTACTATTTACGTTATGTGGTTCTTGGAGGTGCCTTGGGGTTAGGACTTTGGGAGAAAAATGTGGATATTAAGGAAGTCAGGAAAGGAAAAGATAAAATCAGGGACAATTCAATAATTCAGGGAAAGTTCCTAAGGGACTCTTTCTGGCTACTTACTACTCAGAAGCCAGGCCCTCACTTCCTACAAAGGCTACAGGCCAGTAGGCGCCAACGAGGTTCAAATAAAATGTCAAATCTATCTCATGCCTTTCATCAGGTTGGGGACTATGGATGCAAAATTTCAGGGGCACAAAAAAAACTCTAGTCAGGGTAAATAATATTTTTATGTAATCTATTTTAAAAATCAAAATGAATGCAAAAAGTCCATGTTGAACAAAACAGTCAAAATTATGCCTCATCTGCCAACACCCCACCCCCATTCCCACCAACTTCTGGAAGGGATGTTTCCTCCAAGCCACACCTGTCCTTCAGCCTCCAATAAAAACCTCCGAGACTTCTGGATTCAGCCTCAGATCCTCACCCCCACTATCACCAGGGGATCTTTTGCTGTTTACCCCAAGACCAGTCTCCTCCATCACCTAAAACCCTTGGGAAACACGACCAGAGTCTCCCTCACCTGCAGTCTGGGAGTTTGACCCAATCCAATTCCGCTGACCTCCCCCCACCCACCCAAATAGCCTTGGAGTTCTCTGTCAGTCCCGGCGCACCCTCTTCCTCTCGGGAACATAGGGCCGGTGTCGCCCCCAAACCGGGGGTCCCAGCAGGCACCTCGCTGCCTCCCCAGCCAAGTGCTTCTCCCTGAGCGGCACCTGTCCGGACCTGGGTTCTGCCCGGGTAAGGGCGCATCAGCGCGGAGATGCGTGTGGTGAGCTTAGCTCACTTGCCCCGCAGAAGGTCAGAGAACCGGGTGCGACCACCGGCCGCCGCACAGACAAAGCGCCAGGACGACATCTTCCAGAAACCTTTAGCATTCCCGCCACGCTCTCGCAGTCGGCCCGTCTCATTAGCCCTCAGAGGAGAAACCTGTGAACCTCGCGGTCTGGGCATCCAAACAATTGACTCCTAAACTTGCTTATAGTATGTGTGCTACTGATGTCGGAGGCACCCTGAGCGAAGCCAACGCCATCTTCCCGCTCTGTCTCCAAAACTACATTCCCCAGAGGCCTCTGCGGTCACTTCCGTCCTCCATAACAACCTCCCCTACCTTGTAGTGTTGGCTTACAGGAGCACTTCCGGTCCTCCATAACTGCCTCCCCTACCTTGTAGCGTTGGCTTACAGGAGTACTTCCGGTCCTCCATAACTGCCTCCCCTACCTTGTAGCGTTGGCTGACAGGAGTACTTCCGGTCCGGCCCGTTAGGCTGTCTGGCACCGGGTTAGGCCCCTCTATCCGGGTCTTTCCCACACCTCCGCACTTCGTTATCCGACCTTCGACCTCAGGATCCGCGACGCGCACCCGCGTTCCGTGAGTGCTCTATGGTCAGTCAACACGTCCGTCTGCTTGTCCCCGTCTTACGAGACCCAGGCAGGAAGAGGCAGAGCTGACTCTGAACTCGAGGGTTCGCCTACCTCCACGCGATTTTCCTTTCATTCGAGCCTGCAGGGTTAGAGACAAACCGTCACTCCGTTGCTTGGGAACAAGGGCTTCACACCCTGTCCAGAACCTGGGGCCGAGCTTGAGGGTAGTAGTCACCTTGGGCCCCACTTGCAGGGCTCTGGATGGGGATTGAGCTGCGCTGGTGATTTCTGTTCTCCCCAACCCTAACGGTGAGGCTTTGGAGCAGACTCCGCTTCAACTCGTGGGAAGGAAGTTTCTACCGAGGCACTCTCATTTCTCTTCACATTCTGTCTTCTGAGACTTTGCCCTTCTCCAGGGAGAGCACTCAGGAGACCAGGAAAATGGCCATGGGGCTTCTGAGAGCCAAAAAAGAGGTGAGAATCACCTGCAGGTCCATCTTGGCTGTTAACAGGATGGATCCCCTTACCTTCTTGCCCTGGAGGCTGCCTTGTCGGTATTTGCCTTGCCTGGTCCTGGAGGAGTAGCTTCTTCTACATGGAATCCTCCCTCCCTCACCATTTCTTTTCTGCTCTATCCATACCCCAGTCATTCACAAAGTAGTTAATTGTGAACAACACACATTGAGCGGTTTAAATAAAATTTTAGGGATATCTGTATTTGATTGTTCGGTGATGTGGATGAAGGGCAGGGACAGTAGAGATGTCTGTGATTTGAAGTGGTTGGGAAGGACTCCTAGAAGTAGAGCTGGCTTAGCTACCCCAGATGAGTTGGGTGAGTTGGAGATTTGGAGGAAGACATACCATTTGGAAGAGAGAAGGAAGCATGGTCAATCTCAGTGGCTGGGCCACGGCGCACACTGCCCTTGTCATAGGAGGATTGTGGTGACCAAAGGACTTACTTAAGGTTGATTTTTAAATAGTTTACATATTTTAAATGTTTACAGGTGAAGATATAGACCAGGTATTCACATATGGAAGGAGGAGTTTGATATGATCTGACCTGAATTTTACATTTGAGACCATTTTCAGCTTCTGGCAATTGGAGATTTCACCAAAAATTTCAGGTTTCCCACTTCTCTGAAAATAAGTCTTCCCTAAGTCTGTATTGCTCTGTTGTCAGATAGTTTGAGCTGAACAATGTCTTTATCATTTGGATAGGACTTGCAGGGTCAATCTGCTGCTTTCTAGTCTCCTTCATACCAAGTTTGAAACCATTGTCTAGCTAACTTTTTGCCTGCCTTTCATATTTATTACCTACCTAACCCCTAAGGGTTTACATTTTCTGCCTCTGAGTCTGGAAGAGGACAGATCAAACAGAATCCTAAGTGCCAGGCTGAGTAGTGTAGACTTTGTTTTTGAGTAAGCTGTGTTTTAAAGGATGTTGAGAGGGCATTTGACTTAAAGAAATCAATGAAATGTGAGAAATAGTAATTGACGATGTATAGGGACTTAAGGGGAAGCTTTCTAACCTCTTGGAATGGTGACTGTGTTGACTTGGACATAATGGAATGCAATTAACACTTATTAAGCACTAACACAGTTACCAAGCTGGCTTACTGTCATTTTGTTATATGGGTTAATTTGTTTATTTCAGAATTATCTGGAACATCTGTATCAACAAGTCTTGAGTAGAATTTAGACAGAAAATGATATTTCTTAATCTTAGACACCTGTTGTGGGTATTAATATGTTCCTGGATGTTGTCAGAGCAACACTGATAATTCTTTGTTCCTCGTTTGCAAAATATTTCATTCATTTGAAAGCATTAATACCAGGAATGCATAAGAAATCCAATTCAGAACATTTCCCAAGGTAACACTGAATCTTTGTGTGTGTACCTTCTTCACCACGGTAAATGTCACTAGGGAAGCATTCTTTCTGATTTTCTGGGGAAAACCAGAAGTTTGTATTTGCTGACTTTTCCTGTATCACCTCCTCTACTCTCGATAGGACCCTGAGGTCTACTCTGAACTGTATCCTGTATGGAACCAACATGTTCCTCAAGGTAGCTTTTTAAAAAAGTATTTAGGAAAAATTTATTAAAGTGTGTGCACATTTCAATGGCTAAGTTGTTAAAGATGAAACTTTTGTGCCTAGAGAAGTGCCTAGCACACAAGAAATGTTTAGTGCCTGAGGGAACCACCACCATAAATAAATTAATTGAAGGAACTAAGTTACAAAGGAGTTTCTGTTGTTTGTTTGGGTATGTTATTTAGGGCATATAATTAATCACATATTTCAAGGGGTTTGGGTAGAATTTCCAGGTATTCTGATAGTTATGACATTTGAATTATACAAATAATCATAGCACACATTTAGTAGGATATTAGGTATTACTGCCAAGAGAATAAGATAAAATTTGTGTTAAATCTGTAACAAATACGATGAGCTAGCAGGTACAATATGTTACATTTTTCTTAGCATTTTTTATGAATTCTGTTCAACAAACTGACTGAATGTCTGCTATGTGCAGAACACTTGATGAATGACATTCAGTGATGTGGAAAGTATAGCGTGCACACTTAGGAGTCTTCCATTTTATTTTGGGATTCCTTTATTATTGGGATTTGATTTAATTTTATACACACAACCACCTCTACAAACACATTTTGACAGGTTCTACTGATAAAATCATACTGTGTTAAACTTACCAATGTGTATCTTCCTAGCCCTGTTTTTAAAGATGAAGAAATAGCTAACACTTAACCCACTGAAAATTATTTCCATAATAATCCATTGAATGGATTAACTCATCTACTATTTCTCAATATTTGGATATTTATTCTGTTTTCAATATTTAACTTCCAATAATACTTCTGTGGTCAAGTTTATACATGAAATTCTTTTATAGGTTTGTATTCTCAAAACAAAATATGACAAGGAAGGTGAATAGAAATTACTATTTTGAAGCACTGAGCTTTGAACTCTGCTTATTCTAGAGAATTTGATCCTGCCGATTATTTCTTCCTTTTTTGAGATTCCCTTCTTCCTTCTCCGTGCCTTTGCTTTGCACTGTGCTTTTTTCATATCCTTATTTTTAATTATTACATTGTATAGTTTTCAATTACCAGAGTAGACTTGTCAACTCAGATCTTTTTCTTCTCTCATATGAAAACTCACAGTAGTGATCTGATTTGTTTCCGAATGTTTATATGGTCCTTGCTATCCACTACTTGTTTTTGTAATCCTCATTTTCCCCAACATTGTGGTTACATCCCTTTTCTGTGCAGAAGCCTTTAGTGGCTCACTATAGTGTCTTAAATAAGCTTATCAAGGACTGGGGTTCTTTCACCTCTTCACTCCACTCTGTTGTCCACAGTGTCAGCCTCATCCAGGCTGGTTCTTCTCAGAGTCATAGGATGTTTGCCAATAGCAACTTTGCTTAATTCCCACAATGACCTTATATGGTAAGTACTATTATAATGTCCATTTTTATAGGAAATTGAGACACATAGTTACCAAAGCAAAATCAGGGAGGGAGGAGAGAGAATACTGTCATTTGAACACAGTTTGTTTCCAGAGTTCTTGAACTTTAGTATGCATCAGAATCATTTGGAAGGTATGTTAAGACAGATTGTTGGGCTTGGCTTCAGAATTTCTGATTCAGTAGGTCTAGGATGAGGTCTGATAATTTTTTATGAATTTTCACAGGACCCATAGATTGAGATTTTCATATGAAATCTTCCAATATTTAATTGATATAAATAAAAGTTTTAAAGCAGTATATGGGTCAAGCTAAGCCAATCTATGGATTGCAGATTGTACCCAGTTTTAAGACAGAATAAGTGTTGGGCTAGGTAGAATCCCAGAACTAGATTCCTAGCTTATTTGGGCTTGGACACCTCACCAGACTTCCATGCCAAGGACCATAATGTATTCCCATCCTCCAAAGTACAGCTTTCTAGATAGCAGAGGTTCGTTTGAAACTTCGTTGATGGTCTAATAATGATAAATCGTTTTCAGTCATTTAAAAATATTCGACTGCTAAGTGTTTGCAGATTCTGTTCTAGACACCAGGGCAATAGTAGTGAACCATGCACATGGAATTTATAGTCTAGTGGGGAGCCAGAAGATAAAAATGACTAATGCATGTATTATCTTAGAGTTAAGGGAATACAGTAAAGTAGGAGAGGGGACTGAAACCCAGATGAGGAGATAGAATTTTAGCTAGAATGACTAGGGAAGGTCCTCCCTAAACATTTATGTATAGCAGTCAGTTGTCTGAGTCCTTTACAATTATCAGCTCATCTAATCCTTACCACAATCCTGTAAAACAAGCACTGTTATTTTTAGTTCACAGAAGGAGTGACTGAAGTGCTGAGTGGTTATCTAATTTAGTGCTTGAGATTACACTAGTTGGGGACAGAGATGGGTTCCAGATCCAGACAATGTGGTTTGAATCCACGCTCTTCACCACCAGCCATTTCCTCTTCTCAGGCTGAGCTAGCAAGTGGCAGTTTGAGGCAGAGGAAGGAGTGAGTCCTGCTCTATGAAGTGTGTGTGTGTGTGTGTGTGTGTGTGTGTGTAGTGTTGGATTACTCACCCTGCAGCCCCCAGAAACTCCACTCCTTCTTCAAGTAGAACATAAATACTTAGGCCAATCAGTCTTGGAAATTTTTCAAACTCAGCAAAATGATTATTTACTATTTTAGTGTGTGTGTGTGTGTGTGAGAGAGAGAGAGAGAGAGAGAGATTTTCTTCTGTCTGGTTTTTAAAGCTCCTATGTAGGGGCTTTTGTTTTGCTTTCATCCCCCATAGCAGCTAGTCTGGGTTATTGACAGTAATAGGTGCACAAATGATGCTGTTTGAACAAAGATAGGAGAACAATGATCTTAGACCCCTTGGCACCAAGGTCACAATCCAAAGTAGGGTCTACCTCTTTTAGGGGAGCCTTTGACCTCCATTCTAAACTGTGAAAGGTGCATTTCTAGATGAGCAGTGGTATGTTTTATGTTGAAGGCATTCGTGGCATTCAGAGATGTAGTTGTGGACTTCACACAGGAGGAGTGGACATTGTTGAGCCCTGCTCAGAGGACCCTGCACAGGGAAGTGATGCTGGAGACTTACAACCACCTGGTCTCACTGGGTAAGAATGATTTCCTTTAGCACTTAAATTTGCTCTACAGAGTATTTTTCACTCATCATAAAGAAGGGCAGACTGTGGAGCACTTTTACCTTAGAGTTGGGCTTAACAACAATAATTTACCTTTTTCCTCTGGATAAATCTGGATTTAGTAGAGATGAAAGCAGGTAGGTTGAGTTATTCATGTTATATACCAGGAGGACCCATTAAAAATCCCTGAACTTATTTATAAAAAAATTATATATACTTACATGTTTAAACTTCAGTCACCTTCAGAGTATTCTCTGTTTGATGCAACACAGCTATCAAGATGCTTTTTCCACTGTGCAAACAGTTTTTTAACTCATCAATGTGTATGCCTTTTAATGCTTCTGCTGTTTATTGTTTCACCCCTTCTACATTGGCAGACTTTCCCTTTGAGGACTTTTTAAAATCTGGGGAGACAAAAAAGGTTGCTCAAGGTGATATCAGGTGGATAGAGAGGGTTGGGTACAGGGGTCATGCCATTTTGGGCCAAAAAATACTGAAAGCTCAGCATGGTGTGGACAGTTGTGCTCATGTATCACCATCATGAAATTGGCAAACACCGAAAGAATCTCAACAACAACAAAAATTCACTGAAGCTGAACGTAGCCTCTCACAATAACACTAATTAGTACACTGATGCCAACTAGCATGCCATCTAGTGTGTTCCTAGAACCCTTAACTAGCAGGGGGAAGCCTATACTACAAGGAGCCCACCTTCCAAAAAATAATTCCCTTTTTGGGGGGGGTCTCCCTCACATGACACTGTGTTTCCAGGCCTCTTTCCCAAGGCTGGGGCTCTCTTTTTATTTTATCTTGCTCCAAACTCAAGAGTTTTTTTCATCCATGAAGTATTAATATGCTGTCTTTCTGATTGCAATCATCTTTCCTTAACCCCTTCTACTTCAGAATGGTAAATCATCATAGGTCTTTTATACTCTCTGTGTTTCCCCACCCATTTTAGTTCTTGAATGGCATCTTGAACCTTAGCTAAGAATCTCCTTATTTTCTTTCCTATGAGCAGAAATTCCATTTTCCAAACCAAAACTCATTGCTCAGCTGGAGCAAGGGGAAGAGCCCTGGAGAAAGGAGGGAAAACAACAACTGGATTTCTGGGCAGGTAAGTGTGAGCATGTGGTAGATGGAATAGTCTACAATTTGACAGATAGGGAATGAGGAGATGTCTCTCAGGTACCAGGAAGAAGCTCTTCTTCAGGCCTCCTTAGCCACTGGTAAGGCTGCCTGGCATGACCTTCCTTCTAGAATATAACCTTCAGTTGAAGAAGGAACTTTCCTGGTTTCCTTGTTTTTTCCTTCTACCAGGGAGTCTTCCTTCCTCATTTGTCTTGCCTTCTCTTGCTTAGTCTTTGTCTTGCTTAGTCTTTGTTCATTCATGGTCTTTTTTCTTTCCTCCTGATCTTACAAACTACACCTCCCCTGTGAAGGTTAAATCTACCACCCTTCTGGATACTTTCTAGTTTATCTTATGCTAAGGTTAATTATCTCCACTTCTCCAGTTCCTATCATTTAAAAAATCTGTTACACAGTACTTTTTTCAACATATTTCAATATTAGGAATTTATAACTATTCTTCGAGAGAGAGTGTATGTGTGTGTCTCTAAGCCATCTATATTGTTGTTTGGCATATTTTAAAATTTTATATAAATGGTATCATATTATGCGTATCCTTCTGCTATAGTTTGCTTTCTTCTCTGACACTAATTTTGTAAGATTCATCTCTATTGGTATATTGGTAGATGTAGCTCTGCTTCATTCATTGTTATTGCCATATGATATTGTTTTATATGCATAATTATACAGTTCATTTATCTATTCCATTTTTGTTGTACAGTTATGTTTTACCATTTTTTCCTGTAAATTAAAGAAATTATTTAGTGTCCTTGGGTACATAAGCACACATTTACCTTGGACATATACCTAGCAATGAAATAGCTGAGTGAAAGACTGTGCACTTGTTCAATCTGACTAGATGATGCCAAATTGTTCTCCAAGGTTGTAGTATTAGTTTTCTAGGACTACCATAATAAAGTACTACAAACTGAGTGGCTTAAAACAACAAAAATTTATTGTCTCACAATTCTGGAGGCTAGACACATAGATCAGAGTGTTAGTAGGGTTGGTTCTTTTTAAGGACTGTGAAGAAGAATATGTTCCATGCCTTTATTCTAGCTTCTGATGGGTTTGCTGGTAATCTTTGGTACTCCTTGATATGTAGGAGCATTACCCTAATTTTTACCTTTATCTTCATACAGCACCTTCCCACTCCATGTGCATGTCTCTGTGTCCCAATTTTCCCTGTTTATAATTCAATCATATTGCATTAGAGCCCATTCTAATGACCTCATCTTGACTAGTTAAGTCTGCAACAACCCTATTTCCCAATAAGGTCACTTTCTGAAGTATTGAGGGTTTGGACTCTACCACATCTTTTTGGAAAAGATAGCAGTTGGTTTGTACTCACATAGCATTGTATGAGAATTCTAGTTGCCCTGTGTTCTTGTTAACACTTGATATAGTCAGACTTTAGTTTCTGACCATCTTTGGGGTATGAAACAGTAGTTTTGATTTCATTAGTATTGAACTTGAGCATCTTTTTATATCTTGGTGTTTCCTCTTCTATGAATTGCCTGTTCAAGTATTTTGCCTGCTTTTCTTTTTCTTGTTGATTTGAAATTTTACTTTATTTACTTATTTATTTTTAACAAATCTTGGAAATGCATTCTTTTCAGTCAGATGTGTGTTATCTTCCAGTCTGTGGCCTGCCTATTTTCTTTTTTAAAAAACTGTTTTTGAAATAATTTGTCTTAGCCGGGCTCGGTGGCTCAGCCTGTAATCCCAGCACTTTGGGAGGCTGAGGTGAGTGGATTGCCTGAGCCCACGGGTTCGAGATCCGTCTGGGCAACTTGGAGAGACCTCATCTCTACAGTAAGTCAAAAATTAGCCGGGCGTGGTAGCGCGTGCCTGTAGTTCCAGCTACTTGGAAGGCTGAGGCGGAAGGATTGCCAGAGCCCAGCAGGTGGAGGCTGCGGTGGCCTGGAGCTGCCACTGCACTCCAGTCTGGGTGACAGAGTGAGACTCCAACTCAAAAAAAGAAAAAAAAAAAAAGAAAGAAATAATTTGTCTTGATTTCTAAAAATAATACAGAAAATTTCCATCTACTCTTCACCCAACTTTCTCCAGTGATAACATCCTACATAACCACAGTACATTTCAAAACCAGGAAATTGACATTGGTTCAATACTGTTAAGCAAACTAAAGACTTTATTCAGACTCAGATTTTATCAGTTTTTACATGTATTCTTTTTTATTGTTACACAATGGCAATATGAAAGTTTGTTTCATAAATAGGTTCGTGTAACCACCACCACCACAATAAGAATACAGAATTTTTCCATCACTACAAATAAATTTCCCTGTGCTATCTTCTCTCTGATTTCAGTCACCACTGATCTGTTCCCCATCACTATAATTTTTCTTATTTCAAGAGTATGTAAAATTTAGCCACTGTTAAAAGTGCTTTTTGTAATTAAAAAAGTTTAATGTGGTTAGATTTGTGAATCTTTTTGGGGGTGTGTGTGTGTGTGTGTGTGTGTGTGTGTGTGTGTGTGTGTGTCAGGATCTGATTTAAGGAATCCTCTTTGACAAGATCATCAACACCTTATTTAGATTTTCATCTATGGATTAAGATATATTTTGCTTTTTATACTTAAGTCTTTATCACTCTGGAATTGATTTTGTGAGTGTTGGGTGAAAGGGATTTTTCTTTTATATTTCTAAGTGCGTAGACATCAGACTTGATACCATTTATTGAATAGTTCATTATTTTACCCAATTTTCAATGCCATTTATCTTGTATTTTCAGATTCAGTATATGTATGGATTGATTTCTGGACTGTATTCTGTTTCATTGATGATTTGCTTATCCCTGCACCTATATTACACTGTTTTAATTTACTATGCTTTATAATAAATCTTGATGTCTGATAGGTTAAGTTTTCTCTTCTTATTTTTCACAATATCTATGTGAGTTTTAGCCATTTGTTGTTCCTAAACATTTTACAATCAGCTTGTCAGATTTCATAAAATATTCTATCAGGATTTTGTTATAATTCTATTGGATTTATATGTTAATTAATATGCAAATATATTGATCATATTTATTGTATATTAATACATTGATTTGGAGAGAATTGGCATATTTTACAATAAGTAACTTATACATAAGCTTATTATATTTGTTGTTTTGCAAGTTATATTTTTAAACAAATTTTTATAATTTTTTTGTTGATATCTATAAATAAAATTTATTTATTTATTTGTTTCTTTGAGTTGGAGTCAGACTCTGTTGCCCAGGCTGGAGTGCAGTGGCATACTCACGGCCACCGCAGCCTTGATCTGTTGTGCTCAGGCAGTCTCTCTACTTCAGCCTTCCAAGTAACTGAATCCACAGGTGTGTACCACTGTGCCTGGCTATTTTTTATTTATTTATTTATTGTAGAGATGAAGTCTTGCCAAGTTTCCCAGGCTGGTCTCAAATTCCTGGGCCCAGGCAATCCCCTCACCTCTGCCTCCCAAAGAGCTGGAATTATAGGCATGAGCCACTGTGCCTGACCAATAAAATTTATTTCATCATATTGATCATATATTTGGTAGCCTTGCTGAATGATTTAATAATTTGTCATATATAGGTTATTTAGAGTTTTATATATAGAAAACTATTTGTTTATTTTTTCCTTCTCTTTTTTCCTTGCTCAATTTTGTCAAAAGTTTGTTAGTCTTATTAATCTTCAAAAAACAACTTTTGGCTTTGTTGATCGTGTCTATTATGTATATTATATCTGAATTTATATTTATTTTCTTCTTTATTCTTTGGACTTATTTTGCTGTTATTTTCCTAACTTTTTCAGATGAATGCTTAGAATTGTGAACTTTCACTTTCCTTTTTTTCTAATATAAATATTTAAGTCTATAAATTTCCTTCTATTTTTAAGTGGAATTCCATAGGTTTGACATGAAATTATTTTGCTATTTTTATTTCTAAAGATTTACAACTTTTGCTATGATTCATTCTAAATATGATATGCAATAAGGGTCCTCTTCCCTATTACACTGCCTTGACAACTTTATCAAAAAAAGCAACTGACCCTGTAAACCTGTGGCACACACTTATAGTCCCAGCTACTCAGGAGGCTGAAGCAGGAGGATCTCCTGAGCCGAGAGGTCAAGCCTGTGGTGAGCCATGATTGTGCCACTGCACTCCAGCCTGGGCAACAGAGTGAGACCCCAACTTAAAAAAAAATTGACCATATATAGGAGGGACTATTTCTGGATTTTTTATTCTGTTCCACTGATCTTTTCAATACCACACTGTTTTTATTATTGTAGTTTTATGGTAAGTCTTGAAATCAGTAATCATTTCTGTTGTTTTCATTCCCATATTTATTTTAAAATCAGTTTGACAATATCCATGAAAAAGCCTGCTTAAATTTTAATTGGGATTACATTGAATCTCTAAATCAATTTGGGCAGAATTGACTTCTTAATATTGAGTTTTCTCATTAACAAACATGGTCTGCTTCCCCATTTATTTAAGTGATTTTAAATTCCTATCAGCAGTGTTTTACAATTTTCAGTTGTACTGTAAATTTTAAAACTTCACATTCTCCTCACACACAGGCAGTGAGTTCCCCTCTCAGGCCACCAGGTGTACCACTATGATAAGGTGGGCAAGTTCTCCTTTGTACCCACCCATGACTGTGACCTAGTGTCATTCAAATGCAGTAGTGAAATCCTTTCACATCTTTTCTTGTGTACCCAACTTTGACCCCAATAAAGGCATTTGCCCATATGTGCTTCCTCTCTCTCTCCGCCTCCCACCTGCTTGGCTGAGCCTGCTCCCTTTGTGCCCCCCCCCACCCCGCATACACACCATATTAACATTCCCCCTCAGCATTCAATGACACTGTCTCTCTAGGATCTGTGAGTATAATAAATTTGTTTTTTCCTGACCTTCTCTTCTGTGTCCTCTTATGAGATTATCTAATAAAAGAATACAAACCATCAATATACAGGTAGTATGTTTATTAAAATATTTATCCCTAAGTATTTATGTTCATGGTGTCATGTTTTTGGATGCTATTGTAAATATAATTGTATTTTAAGTTTGGACCTCCAGTTATTCACTACTAATGTATGAGACTGCTACTATATGAATATTGCACCTGTTTCCTGTGACCTTGCTTAATTAACTTATTATAGTAGTTTTTTTCCTAGATTCTTAGAATTTTCTATGTGTATGAGCATGTCATCTGTGAATAGAGACAGTTTTACTTATTTCCTCATCTGCATGCCTTTGATTTCTTTCTTCTTTTTCCTGTCTTATTGCAGTGACTAGGACCATTGGTACAATTTTGAATATAAGTTGTAAGAGTGGACATTGTTTCCTTGTTCCTTATTTTGGGTGGGAAGCATTCACTTTTTCATTATCTTGTATGATGTTAGTTTTATCAGATTGAACAGATTCCCTTCTGTTCTTGTGTTCAGAGTTTTTATCATGAATGGGTGTTGAATCTTGTCAGATGATTTTTCTGTATCTGTTTAGATCAGAAGTCAAAAAATCACGTAATTTTTTACCATGTTCATGGTATATTTTTTGCCATGTGCATGGTATATTTTTCTTTGTAATAGAGTTTGGGTAAATAAAGTTTTATTGAAACAAAGCCACACCCATTTATTTACATATTGTCTCTGGCTGCTCTCCTATTACAACAGCAGAATTGAGTACTTGAAACAAAGATTGTATCACCCACAAGCATATAATACATTTTATCAGGCCCTTTAAGTAAAAATGTGCTGACCCTTTCTTTAGAAGATCATATGGTGTTTTTTCTTTAGTCTGTAAATACAGTAAGTCCCCTACATATGAAGCTTTCAAAGATGCAATGTGGTTTTACATGTCCAATCATGTAAGTTAGTTCATTTGTCTGGTGTACATTGTCACATAGAAGAACATTTGTCCACAGTTTGTTCATGATTTTTGTGGATTTGAGAAGGTAGATGAGGAGTCCAAAGAAATCTTCAGCAGCTTAGTGACCCTAAGTGAGACGCTAGAGCTAGATCTACAAGAGAATGACTTCATTCCTTGCTGGGCAATATGAGGAACTTACTAATGAAGACCTGATTGAATTGGAGGCTCAGAGAAAAGTCGAAGAGAGACAAGAGGAAGACATAATTGAACTGAAGAGAGTCACAACGCAGGAAATGGCAAAGGAATTTTCTTCATTTGAGGAGGTACTGAAATGAAGATATAGGACCTGAATGTAGAATGGTACATGAATGTTGCAGCAGCCATTCAGAATGCAATCATTGATGATGAGAAATAAAGAACTACTACCCAGACATCATGCAATCATTTTTTTCAAGAGGGTAGATAGAATTGAATCCAGCAAGGAACCAGAACCTGTGCCATCAATGTCAGGCATGAGTGAAACTGTAGCTTGTCCTCCATCTCCTATTGCTGATGATTCATCAGCTCTCATCTCCCACCTTTTTTTCCCTCCTCTAGTTAGTAACTTTTCTTGCCTGTTCACTTGATGCCAGCCCCTGTATGCCAACTGTTGTACTGTGCTGCACGACTGTACTTTTCAAGGTGCTGTACTGTAAAATTAAAAATGTTTTCTTCTTTGTTGGGTTTGTTGGTTTTTTCAATGTATTATTTGTGTGAAAAGTATTATAAACCTATTACAGAATAGTACTATATAGCCAATTGTGTTAGTTGCGTACTTAAGCTAACTTTGTTGGACTTACAAATGCACTCTCAGAATAGAATGCATTTGTATGTAGAGGACTTACTATATGGTGAATTAAGTTAATTTTTGAAGGTTGAACTTGCCTTGGATTCCTGGAGTCGACTATTTAGTCATATTATATCTTTTTTTTTTTTTTTGAGACAGTCTTGCTCTGTCATCCAGACTAGAATATTTTTAATTATCATTTGTTCAGAGTATTTTCTAATTGTTCTTATTCTTTAACCTGTCAGTTGCTTAGAAGTGAGATGTTTAATTTTCAGATATTTGGGAATTTTCTAAATATTTTATTTTTATTGGTTTTTATTTTAATTGTATTTTATTGAGAGAAGGTACTCTATACTTTTCAGTCTTTCAAAATCTGTTGAGATTTAATTTTATGGCATAGCATATGGCCTATTTTGGTGACCATCCTATGAGCTCTTAAAAAATATGTATTCTGCAGTTTTGGGGTATAGTATGTTATAAATGTCAATTAGGTCATGTTAATATTGTTCAGATAATTTGTATTCATACTGTTTTTTTGGTCTAATTTTTATGTCTTTTACTGCAAAGGTGTGTTAACATATCCTTCTATCATTGTGGATTTGTCCATGTTTCTTTAATGATCTCTAAGGTTTTGATTCCTATAGTTTGGGATTTTGCTATGAGGCACATGCACATTAATCATTATTACATCTTCTAGCTTTATTGATTCTTTTACCATTATGTAATTTCCTTTGTTTTTATTAATATTCCTTGTCTGAGGTTATTGTCTTAGATTAATATGGCCATTCCAACTTTTTTATGTTTACTCTTTCTATGGCATTACTTTGTTCATTCTTTATATTTTAATCTTTTTTTTTTTTTTTTTAATCAGCAATCTCAGTCTGTTGCCCAGGCTGGAGTACAGTGGCACAATCACAGTTGACCACAACCTTGACCTCCTGGGCTCAGGTGATCCTTCTGTCTCAGCCTCCCAAGTAGCTAGGACTACAGGTGTGTACCACCACATCTGGTTAATGTTTTTATTTTTTGTACAGATGAGGTCTTGGTATGTTGCCTGGGCTGGTTTCAAATCCTGGGCTCAAGCAATCCTCTCTCTTCAACCTCCCAAAATGCTGGGATTACAAGGTTAGCCACCACACCGAGCCTATTTTAATCTTTTTGTTTGTGTCTTAGTGTTGTATTTAAAATGAGTCTCTTGTAGACAATATATAGTTGATTCTTTATTTATGCATTTGGACAAACTCTGCATTTTATTGAAGTGTTGAGTGCATCAGCACTCAAATGTTAATGTTGATAAGGTTTCTTCTAGTTCTGCCAGATTTTTCTTTTCCTTTAGTTTTCTATTTTATCTGTTTTTTTCTTCTGTTTTCTTTAGCTTACTTTTGTTTTAATCAAATACTTTTTTAGACCTCCATGTTAATTCCTCACAACTTTCTAGCGATATATCTTGTACATGTTAATGGCTTTTCCAGGGCTTGCAATGTGTATTTTTAACTTAGGCCAATTTACTTAGAGTTATTATTTAATTGCCTAAAGGTAATATAGGAATCTCACAAAAGTATATTTCTTCTCCCCTCATCCTTAGTGCTGCTGGCATATATATTATTTCTGTGTACATTCTAAACCCAATACTATAGTGTTAAATTTTTTAAGAGAAACATATATAGAAATGTGTGTATATGCGTTTGTATCTATCATATTTCTTGTATACTTCACTCCTTCGTGTAGATATAAAGTACCATCTGTTGTCATTTTCTTTCACTGTAACAGAACTTCCTTTAACAGTATAGTCAACTGGCATTGAATCTTCCATTTTAATCTAAAAATGTGATTATTTCCCTTCCAGTTTTTAAAATTCACTGGAGACAGGACTGCTGATAAACATATTTGCATTCAGCATTGCAATTTTTTGACTTTCCTAGTTTTATAATTTCTGTTGAGAAGTTATAACGTTCCTTTGTACGTAACCAATCTTCTCTGGCTGTTCTCAAGATTTCCGCATTATCTTTGGCTTCCAACCGTTTGACTGTGATGTTCCCAGAAGTAGTTTTATTTGTGTTCCCACTACTTGAGTATTATGAAGCTTTTTGAATCTGTGAGTTATGTTTTCTACTCACTGTAGGAAATAGTTGGCTATTATCTCAGTATTTTTTCTGCCCCTTTACTCTCTCCTCTTATTCTAGGACTCCAATTTACCTGTATTTTGGGCTGCTGGAAATTTTGCCGTATGTTTCTGATGATGGATGTTACCTTACAAGCTTTTTTTTTTTCTTTTCATTTTTCTTCAGTATTTTTTTCTTCTTTTTTGAGGGGTGAGTGGGCAATTTCTACTCATTTATTTTTAAGTTCATTAATCTTTCATTTTTCATTCTGTTAAACCTATCTAATGCATTTTAAAATTTTAGTTATGAGCCGGGCTCGGTGGCTCAGCCTGTAATCCCACGCCTTTGGGAGGCTGAGGTGAGTGAATTGCCTGAGCCTGCGGGTTCGAGACCCGCCTGGGCAGCGAGACCTCATCTCTACAATAAATAAAAAAAATCAGCTGGGTGTGGTAGCGCATGCCTGTAATTCCGGCTACTCAGAAGGCTGAGGAGGAAGGATCGCCGGAGCCCAGCAGGTCGAGGCTGCGGTGGCCGGAAGCGGCCACTGCACTCCAGTCTGGGCGACAGAGTGAGACTCCGACTCAAAAATCAATCAATCAATCAATCAATTTCAGTTACGGCTTTTTTCAATTCTGGAATTTTCTTTTTTTTCTTTTTTTTTTTTTTTAAAAAGGCAATTTCTGTACTAAGATACTACAGTTTTTTCCTCATTGATTCCATATCTTCCTCTAGTTCTTTGAACATAATTTCCTTTAATTAGTTGAAATATTTATAATGGCTTCTTTGAGATCTTTGCTAACTTCAACAACTGGGCCCACTCCATTGTCTACTGATGGCCACATTTTCTGTTTCTTGTCTAAATTCTAACTGGTAAACTTTGTTTCCTCAGCAATATGGTATTTCTGTTCTTATGAGTAGCTTCTTTTTAAACCTGGTTTTCTGGGTATCTCTCATGTGCCTGCATAATTTGTCTATCATGATGATTAGGTAGAGATTATATTCATATTTGGGACTTCTCCTTTCAGTAGTTTAGGGATCCACTAATTCCCAGCTATTCTTCTGGACTTTGATTTTCTGGTATTTCAAGCTCATAAGTCTTTGGCTTTACCTCTTTGGCCCTGAACTGTACAAAGTTGTAAAGTGCACTCAGTTGAAAGGCTGCAGATTCTTAGACCTTACGCCATGCAACTTTTAAGAGTGGGTTTATCTCTTATCTTTGCCTACTTTTTTTTTTTTTTTTTTTGCTATACCTTCTTTGTTTTCTCTCTCACATGTGTAGGCTAGTTGTCAGCCAGGTATTTGGAAAGAGTTTATCTTAAGGTTTCGTATCTCGTTTCTTCTTTAGTTTTCTTGCTGCCAGGAATTCCTTTTATTTTCACAGCTGCTGTTCCAGCTCTGAACACTGACCTCTGGCACCTTGAGCCAGTAAGGCTACCATATTTTGCCACTGCTGTAGCTGTAAGTATTAAGAATGCTCTCAGGCAGGAAAACCAAAAATGAAATTATCAGCTGTATCTATTGCAGTTTTTTTTTTTAAAGCATAAACTCTTGCCCAGCTTCTCGCTTGTTTTGGATGTTTTCCAGTGCCTCTGAATCATTATTTGTTGTATTTTTATCCAGTCGTGTTTTCTGTAGAGAAGTCTGTGGCCACTTCAGTCTGCTGCCAGTTTCAGAAGTAGGCTTCATCATACTTGTTTTGATTTGATATTTGGAAACTGCTTCAAAATTACAGAATATTTACTAAAATAAAAATAGTAGACAGAATACCTTTATGCTTTACACACACACACATACACACACACACACACACACACACACACACACGTGTAATTATATATGGTGCTATGGGTTACATGTGGTTTATCCCTGCCAAAACGCATGTTGTATTGCCAATATAACAGTACTGAGAAGTGGTAGGAACTTTAAGAGATGTTTGGTCATGGGATCTCAGCCCTCACCAATGGATTAATGCAGACTAGGTTAGTTCTTGTGGTACTAGGTTGATTCTTATGAGTTCAAGTTGCTATAAACTTCGCCTTCCACTTTCTACCATGAGTTGAAGCAGCATGAAGCCCTAACCAGATGGGCTGCCACCCAACTTCCAGAATTGTGAGCTAAATAAACTTATTTATAAATTACACAGTCTCAGGTTTTTTTTTTCATAACAACACAAAATGGACTAAAGCATATGGCATATATGTTATTATATAAATGGCATCATAAAATCACCTATTAATTTTTTACTCATTTGTTCATGTGCTCTCTTACATGCATGCTCTTTCTTCCTCCTCCCTGTTTCTCAATGTGCATGTATGTCTGTGCATGTGTATGTATATGTATGTTCATATGTGTTTCCTAAAAGTTTTACTATGAATTTTCTAAGTATGGCAGTATTCTCTTATCACCACAGTATGATTATTAACCTTGGTAAACTTAACTTTAATCCAGTAATTTTGCCTATTATCTAGCATTCATATTATGATTTTGTCAACAGAAACTATATATATATATATTTTTTTTTTTTTTTTTTTTTTTTTTTCCTCTCCGGAACATGATTCAGTCCAGGGTCAGTTAGTGCTTTTACATGTCATGTCTATTTGGCTTCCCTTAATATAAATAATTTCAGTAAGATTTTTCTGCTTTTTTGACACTGACATTTTAGAATATAGTTCCATAGTTCTCCCTTTTAAAATAGCTTTATTGAGGTATAATTTATATGCCCTAAAAATTATTTATTGTAAGTGCACAGTTCAGTTATCTTTAGTAAACTCACAGAGTTTTGTTTTTTGGGTTTTTTTTTTTTGAGTTGGAGTCTCACTCTGTTGCCCAGACTGGAGTGCAGTGGCCACTCCCGGCCACCGCAGCCTC
>NW_007258173.1:228350-229950 GCF_000164805.1 Carlito syrichta | reverse complement strand
AATTCACTCATCTCAGCCTCCCAAAGTGCGGGATTACAGGCTGAGCCACCGAGCCCGGCTAAACTCACATTTATATGATTGTCACCTCCATCCAACTTTAGAACATCTCTATCATTCCAAAAAGTTTTCTAGTGCCCATATGCCTTCATCCTTCCTCCCACCAGAGTTCAGGAATCCACTGATTTTCTTACTGTCTACAGATTTGCTGTTTCTGGACATTTTATATAAATGGCATTATAAAGTATTAATCTTTTATACCTGACTTGTTTAACATAATGTTTTTGAGGTTTATCCATGTTGCAGCATGTATCAGTAATTCATTTGCTATATAGTATTCCATTGCATAGATATACCACATGTTATTTATTCATCAGTTGATGAACATTTGGATTTTCTCTTTTGGCTATTGTGAATAGTGCTGCTATGAACACTCATGAACCAGTCTTGGTGTGGACAAATGTTTTCATTTCTCTTGGGTAGATAGCTGGGACTAGAATTCCTGGGTTCTATGGTATGTTTATGTTTAACCTTGTATGAAAACTGCAAAAAATGTTTTCTAAACTTCCTGTACCATTTTACATTTCTTTTACTAATATGTTAGAGTTTCAATTTTGCCACATCCTAGTCATCACTTGGTGTTTTCTTTAATTTTGATTATAGACATTCCAGTGTGTGTGTAGTGGTATTCCATTGCACATTTAATGCATTTCCATAGTTGCTAATAATGCTGACTTTTTCATTGCTTATTAGCCATTTGCATACTCTCTTTGGTGAAACAGCTATTTAATTCTTTTTGCCCATTTTAAAATTGGGTTGTGTTCTTATCGATATATTGTAGACACAAGTCTTATATCAGTATAGGATTGGCAGATATTTCTCCATGTCTGTGGCTTATTTTTTCACTTTCTTAATGGTATATTTTAAAGTACAAAAGTTTTAAATGCAGATAAAACTTACTTTATCAATTGTGTAAATGGGTTATGTTTTTGGTTTTGTAACTAAGAACTTTTTTGCTCAACCCAAGGGTATGAAGATTTTCTTCTCTAGATTCTTTAGAAGTTTTATACTTTTAGCTCTTACATTTAGGGCTGTGATCCATTTTGAGCTAATTTTTATGTGTTATGTGAGGTGAAAGTCTAAGTTTTTTTTCTTTCATATAAGTAGTTTTTCTGACAATCTTTGTTAAATATGTCGTTTCCTCCGTTGAATTAGATTGGCACCTTTGCTAACTTCATTACTGTAGGGTTATATTCTTTTGAAGTTGGATAGTGTAACTTTCTTATCTTTATTTTTCTTTTTCAAAATTATTTGACTATTTTGTGTCTTTGAGTTTCCATGTAAGTGTTAGGGTCAGATTGTCAATTTCTAAAAAGAAACAAAAGCCTGCTGTGATTTTGATATAGTGATTAAGTTGAATTTGTAGATAAATTTTGGAGAGAATCTCTGTCTTAATAATAGTGATCAGCCGGGCTCGGTGGCTCAGCCTGTAATCCCGCGCCTTTGGGAGGCTGAGGTGAGTGGATGGCCTGAGCCCGCGGGTTCGAGACCCGCCTGGGCAGCGAGACCTCATCTCTACAATAAATCAAAAAATCAGCCGGGC
>NW_007258173.1:198346-228330 GCF_000164805.1 Carlito syrichta | reverse complement strand
AAAAAAAAAAAAAAATAATAGTGATCATTCCAATCTATGAATGTCTGTTTATTTAGGACATCAGCTTCACTCAACTGTGCCTTAAAATTTTCAATTTATAAGCCATGTGCTTATTTTGTCATATTTATTCCTTGGTATTTTATTTTATTTTTTTTATTTATTTTTGAGTTGGAGTCTCACTCTATCGCCCAGACTGGAGGGCAGTGGCCGCTCCCAGCCACCGCAGCCTCGACCTGCTGGACTCCGGCGATCCTTCTGCCTCAGCCTTCCAAGTAGCTGGAACTACAGGCGCGCGCTACCACACCCGGCTAATTTTTTGATTTATTGTGGCGATGAGGTCTCGCCAAGTTGCCCAGGTGGGTCTCAAACCCACGGGCTCAGGCAATCCACTCACCTCGACCTCCCAAAGCGTGGGATTACAGGCTGAGCCACCGAGCCCGGCAGTATTTTATTATTTTTATGCTATTGTTAATGGTATTGTTGGGTTTTTTTTTTTTTCAGTTTCATTTGTGGGATAGTCATTGCTAGTGTATAGAAATATAATTGGTTTCTATATGTTAATTTTATATCATGTGACCTGACTTACTATACTTATTACTTCTGATTGACTTTTTGGAATTTTATACATACAAGAGTATATCATTTGTGGTTTTTATTTCTTCCTTCCCAAGTTAGATGCCTTTAACTTCCTTTTCTCCTTGTTTGGCTTCTCCCTTTCTCCTACTACTTCTTTAGCGTTTTGACTGGAACACTAACTATGTTGTTTTTCCCCATATACATGTTGAGTCATTTTTCTTTTGCTGCTTTCAAGACTTTCTATGTTATTGTTGTTTTCCCAGTTTGACTATGATACGTCTAGCTGGGGATTTCTGTATGTTTATCTTACTTGGAGTTTATTGAGATTCTTGAGTTAATGTTTTGGTTGGTTTTTTTTTTTTTCATTAAATTTGGGAAGTGTTAGCCATTATATTTTTATATTTTGAGATTTTTTTTTCTGCTCCTCTCTCTCTTCTCCTTTCTGAGTTCCCATTAAATGTAGATTGGTTGCCTGTTGCCTTCCCACAGGTTTCTGGAGCTTCTTGTTTTACTGCAGTCTTTTTTTTTTTTTTTTACTCTGTTCTTCAATTTAGTGAATTTGTGTTGCTCTATCTTAAGTTCACTAGTTCTGTTGCACACTCAAATATGCTCTAGTAATTTTAAAATTTTAGTACTTTTACTTTTTAATTCCAGAATTTTAAAAATTTCTTTTGAACAACTTGTGTTTTTTACTGAGATTCTGTTTATTGAATCATTGTTACATACTTTAATTTTTTACACATGGTTTCCTTTAGTTCTTTGAACATATTTATACTATCAGTTTTGAAGTCCTTTTTTTTTTTTTTTTCTTAAATTTGGACCCACTCAGTGACCACTTCTGTCAATAGTGTTTTTTTCCTGATTATTGTTTACTCTTTTTGAGTTTTTTTAAACCTAGATATTTAAGATACTATTTTGTAGTCCCTCTGGTATGTGAATATATTTTCTGCCTGATGATTGTTGTTACTACTTTTTGTTTGCTTGGTAACTTTTTAGACTAAATTTGTAGAATCTCTCTCCTCCGTGAAGATGGAGATACTTGATTTTTTTAATTTAATGAGAGAGAGAGAGAGTTAGATTTGAGACAGGATCTGTTGCCCATGCTAGAGTACAGTGGTACAACTGTAGCTCATTAGAGTCTTGAACTTCTAACCTCAAGTGATCCTCCTACCTCAGCATCCTGAGTAGCTAGGACTACAGGCACATACCACCATGCTGGCTTTTTTTTTTTGTAGAGATGTTGCATACATTGGTCTTGAACTTCTGGGCTTAAGCAATCCTCCTGCCTCAGCCTCCCAAAGTACTGGGATCAAAGGCATGAACCACCATACCAGGCCTCTTATGTTTATTTTTAATCCTGGCTTCCTAGATGACAGTCCTGTGGCTGTAGAGTTTAGTGGTCTATAAGAATTGGCCATAGCCAGGCTTGGTGGCTCAACCCGTAATCCCGTGCCTTTGGGAGGCCGAGGTGAGTGAATTGCTTGAGCCCGCGGGTTCGAGACCTGCATGGGCAACTTGGCGAGACCTCATCTCTACAATGAATCAAAAATCAGCCCTGTGTGGTAGCGCGTGCCTGTAATCCCAGCTACTCGAAAGGCTGAGGTGGAAGGATCACCAGAGCCCAGCAGGTCGAGGCTGTGGCAGCCGGGAGTGGCCACTGCCCTCCAGTCTGGGTGACAGAGTGAGACTCCAACTCAAAAAAAAAAAAAAGAATTGGCCATAGTTTGTACTCAAAAACCTTGAGTTAAAAAGGCTTCCTGCCTATATTAATGGTTAAATGTGTGGGTTAGGGAGCTTATTCCAATTTCAGGTGGTTTTCTAGTCTTTCTAGGCTTTTTTACTTTTCACTGAGCCCTCTTGGTTTTCCTCTGCCCTGGTTGCAGCCTCCTTGTCAGGCAGGGAGATGTGAATAGCTTGCCCTCTCCCTTTCTTTCCCTCTGTCCTGCAGTCACCTACAACCTTTCAGTCAGCCAAGATTGTGTATAGCGTTTATCAAGCCCCTGTATGCCTGTCTTATTTTCAGAGTTTCCCTGCAAATTTCTGGATCATCTACCAGTCTTATTGTCTACCAAGATTGCAGCCTCATATAGCAGTTACTGGCCTTCCCTGTTTATTTACTACCTAAATCATTAGTTTTATTGGCAGCTCTACTGAGCATTGGTTTATTACCTTCCATCCAAATTAAATGAGCTGCCTCCAGTAGCAGCAAACTAATCATTTCGTGGCCTGCTTTGCTATAACTACTGCACTAACCAAGCTAGTGGAAAGGGGAGAGAAGCTAAGAACAACTCTAGCAATAATGTTACAGACTCCTACTATTTTTATCTGAAGTTTGGTGTTTTTCATGAACAAACACCTCTCAATTTACTTTTATCCTTTTGGTTGATTTCTAGGACCCTTGAACATTTTAAAATCTGTCAGATAATGTGAAAATATCTGTTTGGTATGAGTTTTCTACATTGCGATAGGATAGGGTCAACAAGCTTTTCTATAAAGGGTCACATAGTAAATATTTTGATTTGGGGTGTTTAGGTTTCCTTGTTGTCTATTTGTTTTGAGTTGGGGTCTTAGTCTGTTGCCCAGGCTGGAGTACAGCTTGCCACAGCTTTGTTCTCTTGGGCTCAAGTGATCCTTCCACCTTAGCCTTCCAAATTGGGACTATAGGCATGCACCACCACTCCTGGCTCTCTCTCTCTCTCTCTCTTTTTTTTTTTTTTAGAGATGAGGTCTTGCTGTTTTGCCCAGGTTGGTCTCAAACTCTTGGGCTCAAGCAATACTCCCTCCCTGGCCTCCCAAAATTCTGGGATTATAGGCATGAGCCATTGTGCCTGACCAGTATCCAATATTTTGGTTTTTAGGCCATATGCGATCTCTGTCACATTGTGTTCTTTTCTCTCTTGTTCTCTCACTCTTTCTTTCTGCCTGTCTGTCTCTGTCTTGGTCTCTGTCTAGTTCAACCCTTTAGAAAGTTGGCAGATTGCCAGGCTCGGTGGCTCAGCCTGTAATCCTAGCACCTTGGGAGGCCGAGGTGAGTGGATTGCCTGAGCCCACAGGTTTGAGACTAGCCTGGGCAACTTGGTGAGACCTCATCTCTACAATAAATCAAAAGTCAGCCAGGTGTGGAAGCATGCGCCTGTAGTTCCAGCTACTCAGAAGGCTGAGGCAGGATTGCTGGAGCCCAGCAGGTTGACGCTGGGATGGCCATGAGCATGCCACTGCACTCCAGCCTGGGTGACAAAGTGAGACTCCAACTCAGAAAAAAAGAAAAAGAATGTTGGCAGACCATACAAAAGCAGGTTGCAGGCTGGATTTTGCCTGTCAGTTGACTTTGCCAACCCCTGCAATAGTGTAATGCATAAAGTAAAATGAAAACAAGGAATTGGGAAGGATATCTAGCTGGGAGATAACTTGTGATATAAATATATTATGAATAACTAATAGGCAAGACAAAATTACCTGGGCAGCACTACCTATGACTCCTCTGAAAATGTTCTTTCTTCAGCAGGATCAAAGCCAGAAATTCAACCTTGTCCTTCCTGCCCTCTGATGTTCTCCAATCAGCAAGCCCTCAGCCAACACGTGTGGCTGAGTCATCTCCCTCAGTTGTTCTCAAGTTTATGTGCAGGAAATCCTCTCAGTCCTGGAAAATGCTACCCAGAAGATCAGAAACAGCAGCAGGATCAACTCTTTTATCAATTCTGCTCTGGTGATAAAGAAATAATTCAAGAGAGAGAAGACTCCAAATGCCTGTTTCGGAGAGTAAACAAAAGTGCCACTTCAAAGTTACCCTCCATCTCACCTAAGGGACAGCCAGTAAGGTCCAAGGAAGACAACACAGTGGTGGAGGATATAAGGTCCAGCCTAGAAGGGAATTCAACCCTTAAAGAAACAGGCAAAGTATTGCATGGTTTAGAAGTGTTGGGATTTGGAGCAATCAAATGTGAAGAGTTTGGACCAGGCTTTATCAAGAATTCAAACTTACTTAACTTTCAGAAGACACACACTGGGGAGACAGCCTATATGTATACTGAATGGGGCCAAAGTTTCAGCAGTGTGTCAGTCCTCATTAAAAACCCAAAGACACACTCTGGGGAAAAGCCTTATATGTGCAGGGAATGTGGACGAGGCTTTACCTGGAAGTCAAACCTCATCACACACCAAAGGACACACTCAGGGGAGAAAGCTTACGTGTGTAAGGATTGTGGACGAGGCTTTACGTGGAAGTCAAACCTCTTCACACATCAGCGGACTCACTCAGGGGTCAAACCTTTTGTGTGCAAGGAATGTGGGCAGAGCTTTAGCTTGAAGTCAAACCTTATCACACACCAGAGAGCACACACTGGGGAGAAGCCTTATGTTTGCAGGGAATGTGAGCGTGGCTTTCGCCAGCATTCACACCTCATCAGACACAGGAGGATACATTCAGGAGAGAAACCTTATGTTTGCAGGGAGTGTAAGCAAGGCTTTAGCCAGAAGTCACACCTCATCAGACACTTAAGGACACACACAGGAGAGAAACCTTATGTATGCACAGAGTGTGGGCGTCACTTTAGCTGGAAATCAAATCTCAAGACACACCAGAGGATGCACTCAGGGGTTAAACCTTATGTATGCCTGGAGTGTGGGCAACGCTTTAGCCTGAAGTCAAATCTTAACAAACACCGGAGGTCACACACAGGGGAGAAGCCATTTGTATGCACTGAGTGTGGGCGAGGTTTTACCCGGAAATCAACCCTCAACACACACCAGAGGACACACTCTGGGGAGAAGCCATTTGTGTGTAGGGAGTGTGGACGAGGCTTTAATGATAAGTCCACCCTCATCTCACACCAGAGAACACATTCTGGGGAAAAACCTTTCATGTGCAGGGAGTGTGGTAGAAGGTTTAGGCAGAAGCCAAACCTATTTAGGCACAAGAGGGCACACTCAGGTGCCTTTGTGTGTGGGGAGTGTGGACAAGGATTTTGTGATAAGTTAACTCTCCTTAAACACCAGAAGGAACACTCAGCGGGGAAGCCTCATGTATGCCCGGAGTGTGGGCAAGACTTTAGCCGGAAGTCACACCTCATTAGACATCAGAGGACACATTCAGGAGAGAAGCCTTATGTTTGCAGAAAGTGTGGGCGCTGCTTCAGTCGGAAGTCAAACCTCGTCAGACATCAGAGGACACACTCAAGGTAGAAACTTTGTGTGTACAAGGAGGGTTGTGAAACCTTTAGCCAGGAGTCACACTTCATCAGACGTCAGAGGACACACACAGGGCTGTGACTTTAAGTCAGCCTCTGCTAGACACCCAAGTGGCAATAACTTATGTGTGATAGTAATGTGCCTGAGACTGCATTAGTAAGAGACAGGTCTCCAGTACACCTGAAGGAGAATTGCTGAGCCATTTTCAGCTCTGCCCTTCCTCAGTGGGGATGGTGGATTGTGGAAGGTCTGTGAGGCTATTTGATTGAGGAAGTACTTTTAAGTGGGTTGAAATTAGGGAATGAAGACTATTCCAGGATCATTTGCCAATTACATTTGAACTCTCCTTCCACTTGTATCCTGGAAGTTACAGAAACAACAATACTAGACCTTCTAACTGAGAACAAGAGACTTGGAAGACACCTAGGCTGATTCAATCTCTGTAGCTCAGATCATGACCCTGCAGAGTCAGGCTCAGGGATAGTTTGGGAATGGTTAATTTATGGGGACAGGGATCGCACATAGCTAGAATAGTTTTATTATATAACAGGCTGACAGGTGAGAAGGAATGCAAATATCTTAGGGCTAGATTTAGGATATTTGCATTTTTAATACTCTGCCTTTGCCTTCTAGAGTTTTCTCTGGTATCCAGGTTGAATCTATACTGAAAATATTTTTATTGACTGATGCAGTTAGACTAGAAGTATCCATAAAAACACAATGTTCAGAAATAGAAAATGAAATTACTTTCTATTCTCTTTTGAATTATACAACATTCCACAAGGTAATTTTTGAGTTTAAATCTTTCCAAATAAATAAGTAAATAAGTAAATCTTTCCAACCATTGTAAAATATACCATTTTTCTGGTTGGGAATACTCTCTTTTTGGAAATGGCAGTCTTCCGCAAATTAACTTAAAATCCTGAGTTAGATCCTAATTGTTTTTGTGGGACTTGGCTAAAAGATTTGAAATTTTTTGGAAAATAAAATTACCAAGAATGGGAAGGAAAATATAAAAAGTTGTGTAATAGCATATGTCTTTGTCCAAATATAGGTATTTAGAATATATTTTTAGAACCATATTAAAAAATAGAAAAACCCATCTTATATATGAGTATTTAGAATGTAATGAAGCAGAATTCCAAATTAATGTGAAAATGGCAATTATAAGATTAAGTGTTTGAGTGTATGAGGCCAGACTTTCTTCATTTATCTTGACGGACTGAATGCACGAGCACTTATAAAATACCACTGTCTTCTATTAAACTAGATATTTAAAAGATTTTCCAAATTATAAAATAATGATACTCTTCTCATTGGTTTTTTTTAATGGAAAATATTCAAACCCAAGTGAAAATGAAACACCCTTAAGTGTGTTGTTTTTAGATGTTTATGGTCTATATCCCAGAGTGAAAAATACTTAACACATGCATACAAACCAGAAAAAAATGTCACACGCCATAACACCTAACATACTATTAACATGTATACTTTATTATAATTTAAACCAAAATTTCCAAACAAATGGAAAGAAAATGCCTAAGACCCACTGACAGTTGTAAACCAACACCTCTTTATCTACTTATGTTCTATCTAGACAAAAATGTCTGTGCTTCCCCATTTAAGCAAAATGCAGAAACTTTAGGTCATGCTCATTTCTAGAACAAAATTTGTATATTTAATATCCTCCATGCCTGTGACTGTCTCCTTTTTATTGTATGTCTCCCTCTTAATAGTCTTGCCAGTTTTACCAAAGACTCAGCTTTGTGCTTTTAATCTCCTCAGTGTCTTTTATTTTAAATTTTATTCATTTCTGTTTATAATTGTTAATCTTTTCAAGCAAACTTTTCATTGCCTTTTCATGCTTATTTAATCATAATTTATCTTTTTCCTTTTTACTATTCTTCTCAAAGTCAATTCATTTCTAAGTGACTTTTAATTTCAATTTTTATTTCCTTTTACCTAATAACTATTGCAAAGAATGCTTACAAATGGCTAAATGAATATATTCATTTCTGTAATCTGTTAGTCTTTAATTTTGTATTTTATAGCATTTTAATCAGTTTTTTGTGATTTATCTCATATGAGTTCTTAAAGTTTAGTCTCGAATCTGATTAGCTCTGTGATTTTTCACATGCTTAAGTGCTTAATGTGTAAATATGTGTATAGCAACAATATTATACCAAAATTAGCACAGAAAGTGTTAATTTTGAATTTTTCTATATAGTTGCCTTATTCTGTTTTGTATTAATAATTTGTCTTCATTTTATTTATTTATGATGTTAAATGCTTATAAAGTTAGATATATGGTATAAATGTAGGTATAAATATCACTAATTATACCAATACTAATGTAACCACCCAGCAGAAGAAATAAGCCTTATTTTTTAAAAAACAATGCTTCCATTTCTAAGTGGCATATTAAATAGATTTTGAACCACATTAAGAAATTTTCTTCAAGTATTTCCATAAAATTTTGCATAATTTTAAAGCAATTTTATTTAAAGCTGTAGAAACCCAAGTGCCATTCAGTGCTTCTAAACAGTCTGCTCTTGATATTGTTGCACTTGTCTTTTTTGGTAATATAATTGACCCTTGAACAACATGGGTTTGAACTGTGTTTGTCCACTTATTCATGAACTTTTTTCAGTAAAAGTTACACAGTGTCCCTGTCTCTTCTGTCTTGCTCTATCTCTGTCACTTCTGCTACTGCCATTCCTGAGACAGCAAGACAAACCCCTCTTCTTCTCCTCATCCTACTCAACATGAAGACAACAAGGAAAAAGACCTTTATGATGATCTACTTCCACTCAATGAATAGTAAATATATAACCTCTTCCTTATGACTTTCTTAATAACATTTTCTTTCCTTTTTTTTTGAGTTGGAGCCTCACTCTGTTGCCCAGACTGGAGTGCAGTGGCTGCTCCCGGCCACCACAGCCTCGACCTGCTGAGCTCCGGCGATCCTTCCGCCTCAGCCTTCCAAGTAGCTGGAACTACAGGCACGCGCTACCATACCCAGCTAATTTTTTGATTTATTGTAGAAATGAGGTCTCACCAAGTTGCCCAGGCAGATCTTAAACCAGCGGGCTCAGGCAATCCACTCACCTCAGCCTCCCAAAGTGCGGGATTACAGGCCGAGCCACATTTTCTTTTCTCTAGCTTACTTTATTGTAAGAATACAGTATATGATATATTATCATATAAGTGTTAATTGACTGTTTATGTTATTGGTGAGGTTTCTGGTCAACAATAGGCTATTAAGTTATTAGTGAGTCAGAAGTTTTAGACTGCTTTTTAATTGCAGCTTCAACCTTCCAGGCTCAGAGGATATTTCTGCCTCAGTCTCCTGAATAGCTGGGACATGTGCCACCACACCCAGCTATTGTTTTTCTGTTTTTGTAGAGACAAGTTCTCCCTGTGTTGCCTAGGCCAGTCTCAAACTCTTGGGCTCAAGCAATCCTCTCAACTTAGCTTCCCTAAGTGCTGAGATTACAGGTATGAGCCACCAAGTTCAGTCTAATTCTTCACTTTCAATAATGGATAGAATATATAAACAGAAGATAAGAAATTAGGAAATAACATCATATAACAATCTAGAGGACTTTAACAGCAGTGTAAACCAACCAGACCTAACAAGCATATACAAAACACTCTACCTAACAGTGACAGGATACATCTTCTCAAGAACATATGGAACATTTTTTAGCCTAGACCACATGTTAGGCCGTAAGACCATTCTCAATAAATTTTAAAAGATTAAAGCCACAGTAGAATGAAAATAGAAATTGATGAAAGAAGGAAAACTCAAAAATTTGCAAGTATGTGAAAATTAAATACACACTCCTAAACAACAAATGGGTAAAAGAAGAAACCATTAAGAAGATCATAAAACACTTTGAAAATTGACAACACACACATATTAAAACATACAGGCTGCAGCTAAAGCAGTCCTCAGAGGGAAGTCTATAAATGAATATGTAAAAAGAAAGGAAGCTCTCAAATGAACAACCTAACTGAACACACCTTAGGAACTAAAGACAAATAAACAAAACAGATCCTACCAAAGGAAGAAAAAAAAAAAAGAGTAGGTGAGAGACGAGCAGAAATTCTATCACTTGCAGCAACATAGGTGAACTTGAATGACATTGTGTTAAATAAAATAAGCTAGGCACAGAAAAATAAATATGTTCTCACTCTTGTGGAAGCTAAAAAAGTTGATTTCACAAAAGTGAAGAGTAAAATAGTGGTTACTAGCAGCTGGGAAGAAAAGGGAGAGGGGGAGATAGCCAGAGGCTGGTTAACAAATACAAAAGTATAGTGATGTAGGAAAAATAACTTCAAGTGTTCAATAGCACCATAGAATGACTATAATAAACAATAAAAAGAGATATGCAAAATAGAAAACAGAATCAAACCAAAATTTGGTACTTTAAAAAGATTAACAAACCTTGAGCTAAACTGAGTAAGAAAAAAAGTGAGAAGATGCAGATAACCAAAAGCAGAAATAAAAGTAAGACTACCATCAAATTTACAGAAATTAAATGTATTATTAAAGAATGCTATAAAAAAATGAATGCCAACAAATTAGGTAAACTAGATGAAATGTACAAATGCTTAGATAAATTACCAAAATTGACTCAAGAAGAAATAGAAAATCTCAACAGATTTATACAAAGAGACTGAATCAATACTCAAAACTTCCCCAAAAAGAAAAATCTAGAAACAGATTTTCGCTGATCTAACTTCACTAATAAAACTGATCAAACATTTTAAAAAGGATTGACACCAATCCTTTTCAAATTCTTCTTTAAAGGATGGAAGCAGGGGGTGGAAGGGATATATTCTTTGAGGCCAGCATTACCCTGATACCATAGACAAAGATGTCATGAAAAAAGAAAATTAAAGATCAATAGCACTATGAATATAGACACAAAATTCTTCAATATAGTACTAACAAATCAAATTAAACTGCTCATTTAAAAAAGTATACACTATGGCCAGATGGAATTTATCCCAGGAATGCAAGCGTCATACAACAAGAGAAAATCAGTCAATGTGATGTACCACTTTAATAGAGTAGAGGGGGATAATCCCACACAAAAATAATTTGACAAAATGAGACACCCTATCATGATTAAAGCACTCAGCAAACTAGGAATAAAAGGAAATTTTTTTAAAAGCATTTATAAAAAAAAAACAAACCATAGATAGCATTATATGAAGAGTGAAAAATGGAAGTTTTACCCCTATGATCAGGAAAATGAAAAAGATGCTCATTTTTACCACTGCCATTTAACATATTACCAGAAACCATAGCCAGAACAATTAGGTAAGAAAGAGAAATAAAAGGCATCCAAATTGGAAAGGAGAAAACAAAAATATTTATATTTGTAGATGATATAGTTCCATATATTAAAAATCCCAATGAATTCACACAGAAATTACTAGATTTTAAAAAGAATCCAGCCAAGTTAACAAGTTCAGTGGGTCTTTGACTAATATTGTTTCACTCAATGTCATTTTGTTATAACATCAGTGAGAAAGAAATTAAATCCTGGCCAGGGCTACTGTATGTGTGGAGTTTGCACATTCTCCCCATGTTTGTGTACACATTCTCCAGTTTCCTCCCAAATTCTAAATATGTGCACATTAGATTAATTTGTGTGTCCAAACCATATGAGTATGGGGGTGGTGAGTATACTCTGCAATGGAATAGTGTCCTGTCCTGGATTTATTCCTACCTTGTTCCCTGAGCTGTCAGGAGAGGCCCCAGTCACCCAGTCCTTGAACTGAAATAAGTTGGTTGAAAAATGAATGAATAAATAGAAGTTATTATAAAATAAAAATTTATAATGTATAATCAAAAAATGATTGACAAAGTATATGGTACAAAAGTGCTCAGTGAGCCCACAATATTTGTTTGTTTGTATTGTTTTGTATTTGTTTGTTGCATTGCTTGTTTTTGAAGTTCATGGTGGTAGGAAGTGCTCCTTACAATTTTTGTTTTGCAAACATTTATTCCTTGATTTAACCTACCACTTTCAATATGACTATCATTGCTCACTGATTCACCAAAAATGAGTAAATAATTACCTTACTTATTTTTATTAGCCTTTTAAAAATGTGTGTATAGCTCACATTTATTTCAGTGTTTAATATTAGAAGTGTTCAGGTCTTTATTTAGAAGGTTGGTGATGTTATTGTGACCAGAAATATGCTATAGAAACTTAACTTTTATTTATATCAATTACCCTATGGTAAAATTAGTTTTGTTACACATCATTTTGTTTAAAGTAACTGTTTCCAAGAACCTATCAATAATTTTAAGTGAAGACTTACTCTGTAGGATCAACACACAAATATCAGCTTTGCTTCTATACACCAGCATTGAATCATTTGAAAATTAAGAAAACAATTTCATTTACAATATCATCAAAAAGAATAAAACAACTAAGAATAAATTCAGCCAAGGAGATGAAAGACTTGTATAATGAAAACTACCAAACTACACTTAAATTTGTAAAAAACTTAATAAACGTAAGACATTCCATGTTCATGGATTTAAAGACTTATTGTTAAAATGTCAATACTATCCAAGGTAATTCACAGATTTGCTACAGTCTCTATCAAAATTGTAATGACTTTTTTGGCCAAAATGGAAAGTTGATCCTCACATTTATATCAAGTTAGCCAAACAATATTGAAAAAGAAAAACAAAGTTGTAAGACTCACACTTCCTGATATGAGGCATGCTTACAAGATGTGATTTAGAGGCTTTGTTAGCATGCCTCACACATTGGGAAATAGCAACATCATATGTAGAGATTCATACTGTGCCTTTTATCCAAGAAGGAACATGGGAGCTCAACATAATAGTAAAGGAAACTTCAGATACTTTGAAAAATATGATGAGCAGTACCTGTGCTGTAAGTCCAATGGAAAGCTTGAGTGAATCTCCGGTGTATGAGAGACTGCCTCCACAACATACATTTCTACTGAAAAGCTGGGCAATCTAGGCCAGGGGTAGCTTTTTGACCCACCAAACACTGGACTTGAGTTGGGGAGCAGCAGGGAGACTGTGAGAAGGAGTAGCAATGGGAATTGCTCTTTGCATGCTCCCAGATCCTGTCAGTGATAGAAGGAGGCCATTCCTGATCCTAACTCACAGGGGACTGGGTAGATACGTGTCAGTCAGCATGGGCAGCAGTCACTGGTTTGGAGAGCCTCCAATGTTGCATTTGTGATCTAGTTTCAAATGAGGAAGGAGCTCCCACAGTCAGATCCAAGAGGTGAGTGTGATGTGGGTTCCAGCCACGGGTGTATCAGTTGGGGTCCTGTCCCACTTCGTGGGACCAGACTGTGACCTGAGAGCCATGACTTTTGTCCAGGACAGGGAGTTTGGTGGCCTGGGGTGGTCTTATGATCTGAGGACAGACTGCTTGTGACTTGGCTGGCTGTTTCAGGTAAAGAATGTAGGGGTGATGTCGATGCCACTATCTCCTACTAGGCTGTGGATTCCAAACTGCCCCTCTTTCATGATAACTCTTTGGCACGGGAGTGGTTGCTCCACTCCTCCCTCGAACATTGCTCCTGGATGCTGAGAACTGCCTTACATCCCCTATCAGGATCAGCACTTATACCTGCTGTCAGGGTGCTCGAGCATGGGATTGCCTGGCTAAACCCTGCCTGGCTTTGCGCCACTCTACTCACCCCAGAGGCAGAGTACAGGACCAGGACCCCTGGGAGTTCCATGCACAGGCCATTGTCTGGTACATGCAGCTACTTCACCTGGATAACAAATGTCAAGCATAAACCCTACTGTCACCACCACAGCTGGGTGTAACCCACAAGCACCACCAACTGATCAGGTCAACCTGCATAACTGGTTACATCATCTGCTTACAACTGCACAGCACTTGGGAAGGAGACAAGCTTTGTGCCATTTCTGCTACCATCATCACACAAATGACTGCAGCTACTCAGGAGGCTTTGAGCCTACTCACCTACCTGGTACATTACTACTACAACTGGCATTTGAGAAAGCCATCACACTAAAGCTAGTTATAACTAAGGAATTACACACTGAATGTATCTAGGAGCAAAGCCAAATTACTCTGCTTAACATTAGACACATCCTTAAGAAAAAAAAAAAATCCACCCTAATGAAAATAAATTCAAAAATAAGAAATGACCATTACCTCAGATGTAAAGGAATCGGTGCAATATCAAAAATATGAAAAAGCAAGGTGCTATGATATCCTACAGGAACACAGTACATCTCCACCAATGAATCATAACAAAAATCTTCAAAATTCCTGATAAAAAACTTCAAAATACTGCTTTTACAGGTGCTCGGAGATAAAAGAGAACAATTTTTTAAAAATATAAAGAAATCAATTCAAGACATGAATGAGAAATCTACCACAGGGGTTTTTTTTTTTTTTTTTAAACCAAACAGAACTTCCAGAAGTGAAAATTTTATGAAATAATATAAAATACAGTTAAAAGACTTCCGGCAAGATGGCAAAGGAGCAGGTTGATCCGTAAGACTCTCTGGGAAAGGGAGTGACCATAGGGACTCTTGCTCTCCCCTGGTGCCTCTTGCCCTCGCCACTGCCAGCCTGCTGTTTGGCCAGTCGCACAGGTCTGAGAGTTGGCCAAAAATGGCCCCGCACACAGCTCTGTTCACTGTTGCAGCCGCCACCACCACAGCCGCCACTGGCCACATTGGCCTGCGGCCTGGAGGCCCTCTCAGTTCCATGCACGTGCACTGCTGGCTCAGCCGCTGCTGTTGCTGCTCCCTCCAGCAGTTGCTGCCCTGCCCAGATCAGCTTGAGATTCCCAGCTGTGGAGTTCTTTCCACACACCACACTGCCGAAGAGGCCACTGCCACTGCTTCTTCCTGTGGCTGTTCCCTCCCCCTGCCCAAGGCGGCCCCCAATACCTGGCCCATGGAGCTCCGGGTCCCCACACCTGCTATACCTGTGTCTGTATGCTGTAGTTTTCTGAGTTTTTTGGTTTTTTGTTTTGTTTTGTTTTAATTTTCTTACTCTTTTCTGTCTTTTTGTCTCTTTTCATTTATTAGCCTGAGCCATCCACTGCCACACCGACCTGCAGCTCCTGGCTGTCCCACACTCCGCCTCTACCAGTTCAGCCGGGTGGGTGGGGCGGATAACAGCTAGAGCCCTGAGACCACGCAGAGACTGCATTGACCCACCCAGCACACCGGCTTTGCCTAGCTCTGCCCACCTCCAGCTTGAGGTCTAAGGTAATAAAATCAAGCTGGGAGAAACCGAAACCCCTCCCCCATGCTAGATCGGACACAGGTCAGATCTGAATGGCTGATTTCTCAGGCAGCAAGCTGACTGAGCTTAGATTTGATTAAACCTCCCCCCGCAGCAGGCCTGGGGAATCAGATCCAAGCAGTGAATAACCCTACCAACCTGCAATGAGAACTAGAGATCAGAGCTGAAAGGACATTGGACTTAGAGGAATGATCTAAGAATAGGCTTGGTTCCCTTGTTTTTATTTTTTCTATTTGTATTGTTTGTATGTTTGTTTTACTTATCCTTTTTCTTTTTTTCCTCTTTTTCTCTCTTCTTACTGCTATTGATAGTGTTTTCATACTAGCTTTGCCTCTGTTAATTTACTGATTTTTTTTATCCTTTAGACTTAATGTTTGTGTAAAGGAATAGTATCAATAAGGAGGTTGATTGGCTTGTGTGTCTGTATGATTGTCTGTATGCTGTAGTTTTCTGGGGTTTTTTTTTTCTTACTCTTTTCTGTCTTTTTGTCTCTTTTTATTTATTAGTTGGTATGTTTGTCTGTTTTTCCCTCTTACTCTTCTCACTCTCCACCTTCCTCTTCCTTCCCTCCCCTGTTCCATTCCTTTCCTTTTTCTTACCACATATTGCTTTAAGGGAGTAAACCTATTCCCCCACTGCATGGACAGATTGCAAGGCAGTGAGAAGTAGGATCCAGGGTATTCATACACCTGTCAGTGGATACTGTGATCTGTAGATAAATTTTGAATCACAGCTTCCCCCTCAATTCAATCTCAAAACTGAAAAAAAAGTACAATCTTCAACCTACAGTCAAGCTTCAGAAGTAAACAAAGCTAGAGGATTCACACAAGGAAGAATAGGAGATCAAAAAAAACGGAAGTAAAAGCAACCCTGCCACCCATGAACAACAAAATTAAAGAAGGGGGGGAAAAAGGGAAAAAATGGGGAGGAAAATCTATACAAATGAAGAAAAACCAAAAGAAAAATATAGGTCTCACACACACCCCTGGGAGACCAGACACTGAGAAAACAGACTTTGGAATGCAAATAATGAAGAACCCCCAGAATGACTGGTCACATACTACAAACCCAGACATCAAGACACTAATAGAGAGAATAAAAAGAATTAAGGAGAGAAAAGAGGTAAATAGGATGGAGTTGATAATGGAGATAACAGTAGCAAAGAATACTGTGATTGAAATAAATAACAAACTAATAAGAATGGCAAGCAGAATTAACCAAGCAGAAGAAAGAACCTCAGAGCTTGAGGGCCAAAATACAGATCTAACCCAATTGTCTAAACCATAGAAAAGAAGCTTAAAAAGACAGAACAAAACCTTCAAGAGATGAGCAATTACTTCAAGAGACTGAACCTAAGAGTAATTGGACTTCCTGAGGCAGAAAAAGAGACAGAGACCACCCTGGAACAAACATTCCATGAAATTATTCAAGAAATCTTCCCTCATCTCATCAGTGACATGAAAATTCAAACACAAGAGATTCAGAGAACCCCTGCAAGACAGCAAATAAGAAGACCAACTCCCAGACACATAATAATTTGCTTAAACAAAGTAGGTATAAAAGAAAAAATCCTAAAGACAGAAAGAGAAAAAGGCCAGACTACCTAATTGGAAGACCAATTAGAATAGCAGCAGATTTATCTACAGAAACCCTTCAGGCTAGGAAAGCTTGGAGCCCAATCTTCAAAGACCTCAAAGATAATCAATTTCAACCAAGAATAACCTACCCAGCTAAACTAAGTTTCATCAGTGAGGGAGAATTAAAATATTTCCCAAACATTCAATCCCTAAAAACTTATGCTGCCTCTAGACCAGCCCTACAAGAAACACTTATGAAAGTATTAAACACAGAAGAAAGGGAAAAAAGAACAACAACATTCTTCACAAGAGTGCAGGAAAAAGACTGAAAACACACATGAATCAACCCAAAAATCAAAAGAAACACAACAAACAAATAGGATCAACAACACCTCTGTAAGAACCCCATGACAAGGATAAACTCTGACATTTCAATAATTAGCCTGAATGTGAATGGACTAAATGCACCACTGAAAAGACATAGAATGGCAAAATGGATGAAATATCATAAAGCAACAATATATTGTCTCCAAGAGATTCATCTCACCAGAAAGGACATTCACAGACAAAGGACGGGAAGTAAAATTTCAGGCAAATGGAACATAAGATAAAAGCAGTAGTAAGAGGGGAATCCATATCTTTACAAACACACACGAAGAAAATGGAAAGATCACAAGTTAACAACCTAACAAGTCACCTGAGGAAGCTGGAAATGCAAGACCACCAATACCCTAACTTCAGCAGAAGAATCCAGATCACCAAAATACAAAACAAAATCCAGGACATTGAAGACAAAAAGATAATACAAAAAATAAATGAAACAAAAAGCTGATTCTTTGAAGCGATAAACAAGATAGATGGTCCCCTAGCCAGACTGACCAAGAAAAATAGAGAAAAAACCCAAATAAACTCAATCAGAAACACAAAAGATGAAGTCACAACTGACCCGGAAGCAATACAAAAGATTATCAGAGACTACTATGTACAATTGTATGGAAACAAACGTGAAAACCTAAAAGATATGGAGGACTTTCTGATATCACACAACCTCCCTAGGTTGAAACAAGAAGACACTGAGACGCTAAATAGACCAATAACAATCAAGGAAATTGATTATGTCATTAGAAAACTACTGACAACAAAAAAAGCCCTGGACCAAATGGCTTTCCAGCAGAATTCAACAAAACATACAAGGAGGAACGGATACCAATCCTATTGAAAGTATTCCAGATGATTGAGAAAGATGGCACTCTCCCCAAATCATTTTATGACGCTAACATCACATTGATATCCAAGCCAGGTAAAGACCCAACAAAGAAAAAGAACTACAGGCCAATATCTTTGATGAACATAGATGCTAAAATTCTCAATAATATCCTAGCAAACTGGACTCAACAACACATCTCAAAAAGCACCCATCATGACCAAGTAGGCTTCATCCCCAGTATGCAAAGCTGGTTCAATATTCATAAGACCATAAACGTTATTAAATACATCAACAGATGTAAAAACAAGAACCATATGATTAAATCATTAGATGAAAAAAAAGCTTTTGATAGAATCCAGCACCCCTTCTTGATAAAAATCTCCGATCATCTAGGCATATGTGGACCATACCTCAAAATAGTAAAAGCCATCTATGAAAAACCCACAGCCAGGATACTCCTAAACAGACAAAAATTGGAATCATTTCCCTTGAAAGCTGGAACAAGACAAGGATGCCCACTCTCGCCACTCCTCTTCAACATGGTTTTAGAAGTCCTGGCTAGAGCAATCAGAGAAGAGAAGGCAATCGGGGTATCCAGGTAGGAAAACAGGAAGTCAAGTTATTTCTCTTTGCAGATGACATGATTGTATACCTTGAAAACCCTAGAGAATCTGCCAAAAACCTCTTGGCACTGATAAAGGATTTTGGCAAAGTCTCAGGGTATAAAATAAATGTACAAAAGACAATCGCATTTCTATACACCAATAATAAACAAACAGAACCCCCCCAAAAAACAAAATTCCATCTAAAATAGTCACCAAAAAATTGAAATACCTTGGCATCTTCATAACCAGAGACGTAAAAGACCTTTACAATGAAAACTACAAAACACTGCTCAAAGAAATCAAAGATGACACAAACAAGTGGAAAAATATTCCATGCTCATGGATTGGAAGAACCAACACTGTTAAGATGTCCATTTTACCTAAGGCAATCTACAGATTTAATGCAATACCCATCAAATTACCAGCAACATTCTTCTCAGATCTAGAAAAGTCAATACAGCAATTCGTATGGAAATATAAACAACCACGAATAGCCAAAACAATCCTCAGGAAAAAAAAATAAAAACAAAGCAGGAAGTATCACACTCTCAGACTTTAAATTATACTATAAAGCTACAATAATTAAAATAGCCTGGTATTGGTACAAGAACATATAGACCAATGGAATAGAATTGCAATTCCAGAGGCAAAACCTCAATTTCTCAACCAACTCATCTTCAACAAAGCCTCCACCACCCACCACTGGGAGAGGAGAACCTATTCAGTAAATGGTGCTGGGAAAACTGGCTGACCAATGCAGAAGATTGAAACAAGACCCCTACGTATCCCCATACACAAAAATTAACTCTAAATGGATCACAGACCTAAATGTAAAATCTCCAACTGTAAGAACCTTAGAAAAAGCAGGAGACACTCTTGTGGAAGTTGGAACTAGCAACCAATTCCTGATCAAAACCCGAAGTGCCCATGCCATAAGAGAGAAGATAGACAAGTGGGACCTCATTAAACTGACAAACTTCTGCAAAGGCAAAGAAACCATCAAGAGAGCAGGGAGACAGCCCACAGAGTGGGAAAAAATATTTGCCAACTCCATGTCTCACAAAGGCCTAACATCAAGGATCTACAAGGAACCAAGCATGCCAAAAATAAAAAAAACAGTCCCATTACAAAGTGGGCTAAAGATATGAATAGCCACTTCTCAAAAGAAGATATATGAACAGCCAACAGACACGTGAAAAAATGTTCAGCCTCACTAATCACCAAGGAGATGCAAATTAAAACTACACTGAGATACCACCTAACTCCAATCAGAATGGCCATCATCAATAACTCAAAAAATAACAGATGCTGGAGAAGATGTGGCGAAAAGTGAACACTTTCACACTATTGGTGGGAAAGTAAACTAGTACAGCCTTTGTGGAAATCAATGTGGTGATTCCTAAAACTCCTAAAAATTTACCCTCCATATGATCCTGCAATTCCCTTACTGGGAATATACCCAGAGAACTCAGGTTACTGTATAAAAAAGATACCTGCACACATATGTTTATCACAGCATTGTTCACAATAGCAAGAATATGGAACCCACTCTACAGCTCATCAAAAGAGAACTGGATAAAAAAAATGTGGTACATATACACAATGGAATATTACGCAGCCATAAAGAAGAACAAGATCATGAACTTTGCAGCAACATGGATAGAATTAGAGCTTATAATAGAGTGATCTCTCACAGAAACAAAGAGATGAGTATCACATGTTCTCACTCATAAGTGGACCTTGAACAACCACCATATTACTGTAGGAAAGGGACTGAAAGTAGCAGGAAACTGCGGGGAAGGGCTTGGGGGGAATAGCTGGGATTGAAGGTAGTCAATATCCACCTGAGAAGGGGGAGGCACACCTCATTGATAAGGGTACTTGCACAATGAACATTTGTATACCTACCCCTGAATTGTACCCCACAATTTCAAAATAAAAATTAAAAGAGAAAATAAATAAATAAAGACAGGTGGAAAAAAAACCTACAAACAACGATATGCTTTTTACAAGAACTCACATTACTGTGAAGACATTTATAGGCTGAAGATAGCAGGATGGAAAAAGATTTTCCTCACAAACGATACCAAAAATGAGCAAGAGTAGCTATACTATCAGATAAAACAGACTTTAAATCAGCAACAAGTCGGGCTCGGTGGCTCAGCCTGTAATCCCACGCCTTGGGAGGCTGAGATGAGTGGATTGCCTGAGTCCGCAGGTTTGAGACCTGCCTGGGCAACTTGGCGAGACCTCATCTTTACAATAAATCAAAAATTAGCCGGCCGTGGTAGCTCAAACCTGTAGTTCCAGCTACTCAGAAGGCTGAGGTGGAAGGATCGCCGGAGCCCAGCAGGTCGAGGCTGTGGTGGCTGGGAGCAGCCACTGTACTCCAGTCTGGGTGACAGAGTGAGACTCCAACTCAAAAAAAAAAAAGAAAAAAAACAACAACAGCAAAAAAAGACAAAGTCATAACATAATGATAAAGGGATCAATTTTAAAAGATATAAGACTCCTAAATATATATTTACCCAGACTCATAAAACAAATATTACTAGACCTAAAGAAAGACATATGCAGCAACACAATAATGCTGAGGAATGTCAACACCCCACTGGCAGCATTAGACAGATCACTGAGACAGAAAATCAGCAAAGAAACAGTGGGCTTAAATTGGATCTTAGACTCAGTGGGCCTAAAAGACATTTACAGGACATTCTACCCAACAATGGCAGAATATACATTCTTCTCAACAGCACAGGGAATAATCTCCAAGTTAGACCGTATGTTAGACCAAAACACATCTCAGTAAAAATTTAAAAATTGAAATTATACTAAGTATCATCTTGGCCTACTGTGAAATAAAACTAGAAATTAAGTCCAAGAAGAACTTTCATTATTATACAATATGTGGAAATTAAACAACACGCTCCTGAATAATATTTGGGTCAACGATGAAGTTAAGATTGAAATTTAAAAAGTTTTTTAAATGAATACAAATAGGAACACAACATAGCAAAACCTGTAGGATACAGCTAAGTCAGTGTTAAGAGGGAAGTTTACAACATTAATTTTAATGTACATCAAAACCATAGATGTAAAATTAACAGCCTAATTTCTAACCTCAAGGAATGAGAAAAACAAGAACAAACCAAACCCAAAGCTTTCAGAAGAAATGAAATAACAGATCAGAGCAGAAATAAATGAAACTGAGAATTAAAGAACAACACAAGGGATCAATGAAACTAAAACTGGTTCTTTGAAAAGATAAACAAAATTGATTGATCACTAGCTAGACTAACCAAGAAGAGAAGACAGAAGATTCAAGTAAACATAATCATAAATGAAAAGGGAGACATTACAACTATGCCACAGAAATACAAAGGATCATCAGAGGCTACTATGAACAACTATACATCTACCAACTAGAATGCGCAGAGGAAATGGACGGCTTGCAGAAAACATACCACCTCCTAAGATTGAATTTCTATGTTGAAATCTTCGATATTTAGCAATATATTTCAGAGTGAAAAGCTAGATTAATTATGGTTTTCTTTTAAGTCAGTGAAGTTTTCAGGTCTTATTTGCATATTTACAAAGCTGGCATGGGTTTTTCTTTTTGCTGCAGACATTAGCTCTAAAACTTGCACACTTTTAATTTTGTTCCTTGAAAACTATTCTTATTGCTATAGTAAATTCAAATTTTTCTTCCATTATCATATTTTATGACTTCATATGAGTAAGATATATGTACAAAGACAGGAACCCTGATGAATTTGGCTGGCCAAGCATGCAATTCTTGGGCAGAGTGTACCAAAAATTAAACATCCTAAAATAGGAAGGAAATGACTCCTTTATCATTATATAATAACCTCCTTTATGTTTTTGTTTTCATTGTTGCTAATTTAAAGTCTGTTTTATTGGATATGAGAATGGCTACTCCTGCTTGATTTGGGTTTCCATTTGCATAGAAAAAAATTTTTCCACCCCTTTACCTTGAGTCTATAGAAGTCTTTGTTAAATGGGTCTCTTGAAGGCAGCAGATATTTGGATTGTGGTTTTTTTTTTAATCCATTCAGCCAATCTATATCTTTTAAGTGGTGAATTAAGACCATTTACATTCAGGGTTACTAATGATATGTAAGGTGCTGTTCCATTCATCATGTTGATTTCTTTTCTCTGTCTCCCTCATGTTGATGTTCTATATGCCATGTGAGCTTTATAATTCCTAGTATTTTTCTACTGATATATTTTCACCTTTGGTTTCAGTATTTAGAACTCCTTTAGGTATTTCTTGTAAAGCCAGTCTAGTTGTGACAAATTCCATCAGCACTTGCTTTTCTGAGAAAGACTTTATTTCTCCTTCATTTATTAAACTTAGTTTTGAGAGATACAAAATCACTGGCTGTCCATTATTCTGTTTGAGGAGATTGAAGATTCTTCTGGCTTGTAGAGTTTATGCTGAGAAGTCTGCTGTTAGTTTGACAGGTTTATATTTATAAATTGTTTGATGCATTTGTCTCACTGCTCTTAGAATTCTTTCTTCACTGCTCTTAGAATTAACTTTCCATAACCTGATGACTGTACGCCCTGGGGATGACCTCTTTGTAACGCAATGCATCCTCCAGAAATTCTTTTGGCTTCTTTTATCTGAATATTTAAATACTGCCAAGACCAGGGAAGTTTTCCTCCATTATTCCCTCAAATAGACTTTCTAAGTCTGTTGCTTTCTCTTCTTCCTCAGGAACACCTATGAGTCTTAGGTTTGAACATTTTACATAATCCCACATTTCTTTTTCTTTTTCTTTTTCTTTTTTTTTTTGAATTGGAGTCTCACTTTGTCTCCCAGACTGGAGTGCAGTGGCCGCTCCCGGCCACCACGCCGTGACCTGCAGGGCTCCGGCGATACTTCTGTCTCAGCCTTCCGAGTAGCGGGAATTACAGGCACGCACTACCACGCCCAGCTGATTTTTTGATTTATTGTAGAGATGAGGTCTCGCTGCCCAGGCAGGTCTCGAACCTGCGGGCTCAGGCAATCCACTCACCTCAGCCTCCCAAAGGCACAGGATTACAGGCTGAGCCACGAAGCCCAGCTTTCCCACATTTCTTGAAGATGCAGATGCAGTGAAAAGGGACAACTTATACACTTTGGTGGGAGAGTAAATTAGTATAACCTATGGAAATTGGTATGGATATTTCTTCAATAACTAAAAATAGATCTACCATTTGATGCAGCAATTTCACTACTTGGTATCTACCCAAAGGAACAGAGGTCATTATTAAAAAACAAACAAACAAAAAACACCTGCACTCATATGTTCATTGCAGCACAATTCACAATTACAAAGATGTGGAAATAACTTAAATGCCCATCATCTGATCAGTGGATAATGAAAACCTGGTATGTATATATACCATGGAATACTATTCAGCCATAAAAAGGTTTGCAGCAACTAGGAAGAAATTGGAGTTCATCTTCTTAAGTGAAGTAATGCAGGAATGGAAAACCAAATGCCACTTCTCACTTATAAGTGGGAGCTAAACTAAGGCACTACGAAGGCATATAGAATGGTATAATGAACAGTGAAGACTCAAAAGGGGAGAAGGGATGAAAATTCACCTATTGAATACAATATGTACAGTCCATATATTGACTATTGTGAGGGTACACTTAAAGTCCAGACTTTCTTCACCACTATACAATGCGATCCATGTAATCAAAAATCATGTGTACCCCCTAAAGGTATTGAAATGGTTTTTGTTTTTTTGTTTTTTGAGTTGGAGTCTCACTCTGTCACCCAGACTGGAGTGCAGTGGCATGCTCCTGGCCACTGCAGCCTCGACCTGCCGGGCTCCAGTGATCCTTCCACCTCAGCCTTCCATGTAGCCAGAACTATGGGGTGTACTACCATACCCGGCTAATTTTTTTGACTTATTGTAGAGACAAGGTCTCACCAAGTTGCCTGGGTGGGTCCTGAGCCTGTGGGTTCAGGCAATCCACTCACCTCGGTCTCCCAAAGTGCTGGGATTACAGGCTGAGCCACCAAACTCAGCCTGAAATTTTTTTAATAGGAGAAAATATCTAGAATAACTCAGGCTGTGTCCTCATTTCTCTTAGAACGGGATGTCTGCAATACTTCAGCTCAGCAATTCCAGTGGTGTCCAAGGCATAAAACTCAGAGTAGAGCACTTTTGGGGTCCCTCAGCTGCAGTGTGACATGAAGCATATACAAACCAGATTCCATCTGCCCTGGGCAACTTTCCTGAGGCTTAAGGGATGGACTTGCCATAAATCCTAGGTTTCTGTTTATCCTTACTTTCTATCCATGAGTAATAAATTTGCTTTGCCTGACTTGTGCAAATGTTCTCTTCTATCAGACCAGACCCAAGCAGCTTTGCAATATTGATTTTGTATATTATTTTTAACATATTTTTTCCATTATATTTTCTGATTGGTCTGTGTAAAAGCTATTTATTTTTATATATTAAGTTTTTAACCACTAGCTAACTTCATTTTCTTTCTATTTTTATAGATTTTAAAAATAATTTTTAAATTTTAGAACAGTTTTAATTTACAGAAAAATTGTGAATCTAGTACAGACAGTTCTCATATATTCCATACCCAGTTTTCTCTGTTACTGACAGCTTACATTAGTATGGTATATTTGTCATATTTAATGAGCCAATATTGATGCATTATTATTAACTAAATTCCATACTCTATTTACGTCTCTTTAGTGTTTACCTAATGTTCTTTTTCTCTTCCAGGATCCCATGTAGGGCACTATATTACATTCACTCACCATGTCTCTTTAGACTTCTGTGTCTGTGACAGTCTCTCAGATCTTTCTTATTCAGTTATTTGTCTTTTTAAAATTTTTAAATTGTTAATGTATTTCTTTTTTAATTGACAATAATTGTATATATTTATGTGGCACAATGTGATATTTCAAAATATGCATACACTGTGGAATTATCAGGTCAGACTGATTAGCACATCTATAACCTCACACACTTGTCATTTTTTTGTGGTTAGAACATCTTAAGCCCACTCTTTTAGCAATTTTGATATATAAATTATTATTAACTATAGTCACCATGCTGTGCAACAGATCACCAGAACTTTTCTCTCTTGTCTAACTGAAACTTTGTGCCTTTTGACACATATTTCCCCATCTACCTCCCTCCAGCCTTTGAAACCCTCTATTTTATGAGTTTGAATTTTTTAGATTTTTCACATGTGAAATCATGCAGTGTTTTTGTGCCTGGCTTATTTAACTTAACATAAAGTCCTCTAGATTTATTCATACTGTTGCAAATGAAAGAATGCCTATTTTTAAAGGCTGAATAGTATTCCATTATATATATATAACTTTTTAATACATTCATCTGTTGATGGACACTTCAGCTGTATCCATATATTGACTATTGTGAATAATGCTGCAATGAACATGGGAGTGCACACATCTGTCTGACATACACACACACACACACACACACACACACACACATACATACATATCCATATAGTGGCAAGCTGGGTCATATGATAATATGGTTTTTAGTTTTTTGAGGAGCCTCCGTACTTGTCTCTAAAATGGCTGTACTAATTTACATTTCCAACAACAATGCATAAAGAGTCCCTTCTCTCCACATCCTCACCACCTCTTGTCTTTCAACTTTTTGGTAATAACCATTCTAACAGTATTAAATAGTATCTTGTTATGGTTTTAATTTGCATTTCCCTGATGGTTAGTATTGTTAAGAATTTTTTTCATATACCTGTTGGAAATTTGTATGTCTTCTGTTGGAAAATGTATCCGGTTCTTCATTCATTTTAAAATCAGGTTATTTGTTTTCTTGCTATTGAGTTGTTTGAGTTTCTCATATATTTTGGATATTAGTCCTTTATAAGATATATAATTTGCAAATACTTTCTCCCAGGCCATGTGTTGTTTCTTCATTCTGTTGTTTCATTCCCTGTGCAGAAGTTTTTTAGTTTGATGCAGTCCCAGTTGCCTATTTTTGATTTTGTTTTCTATGCTATTGGGATCATGTCCAATAAATCAATGCCCAGACCAATCTCAGAGCTTTCCTCTTATGTTTTCTTCTAGTAGTTTCACAGTTTCAGGTCTTATATACCTCTTCAGCCCATTTAAAGTTGATTCTTGTATAAAAGGTGAGATAAAGGTCTAATTTCATTCTTATGTATATGGATAGCTATGCATAGTTTCCCAACACTGTTTATTGAAGGGATTGTCTTTTTCCCATAGTGTGTTTTGGGCACCTTTGTTGAAAATCTATTGACTATAGATGCATAGGTTTATTTTTATCTCTCTATCCTATTCAGTTGGTTGATGTGTCTGTTTTTATGCCAATATCATGCTGTTTTGGTTACTGTGGCTTTGTAATATATTTTGAGATTAGTGTTATGCCTCCAGCTTTGTTCTTTTTGCTCAAGATAGCTTTGATTTTGCCTATTCAGAGTCTTTAGTGGTTCCATATTAATTTTAGAATTGGGCTGGTCACAGTAATGCTTGTAATCCCAACAATTTAGGAGGCTGAAGCAGGAGGTTCACTTGAGCCTAGGAGTTTGATATCAGCCTAGACAACATAGCAAAGTCTTGTCTTTACTAAAATTCAAAAAATTAGCCAGACATGGTGGTATGTGCCTGTAATCTCAGCTACTTGGAGGGCTTAGGTGAGAGAATCGCTTGAACCCAGAAGTTTGAGGCTGTGGTGAGCCATAGTCATGTCACTGTACTCTGGCCTGGGCAAAAGGGTGAGACCTTAACTCAGAAATAAAATTTTTTTTATCATTGTTTTTCCATTTCTGTGAAAAATGATATTGAAATTTTGTTTTTCTTGTTTGTTTGTTTTGTTTTTTGAGTTGGAGTCTCACTCTGTTGCCCAGACTGGAAAGCAGTGGCACGTTCCCGGCGACTGCAACCTCAACCTGCTGGGCTCTGGCAATCTTTCCACCTCAGCCTTCCAAGTAGCTGGAACTATAGGCACGTGCTACCATGCCCAGATAATTTTTGATTTATTGTAGAAACAAGGTCTCGCCAAGTTGCCCAGGCTGGTCTCGAACCCAAGGGCTCAGGCAATTCACTTGCCTTGGCCTCCCAAAGTGCTGGACATTGGGACTTTGATAGGGATTTCATTTAATCTATAGTTCTCTTTAAGTATAAAAAGCATTTAAATATTATTAGTTATTCCAATTCATGAACACAAAATAACTTTCTATTTATTTGTGTCTTCTTCAAGTTTTTCAGCAATTTTTTTTTAGTCAGAGTCTCAGATTGTTACCCAGGCTGGAGTGCAGTGGCATGCTCATGGTTCACTATGGCCTTGACCTTCTGGGCTCAAGCAATCCTCCTGCCTCAGCCTCCCAAATAGCTAGGACTATAGACACACACAACCATACCCAGCTAATTTTAATTTTTTATAGAGATTAGGTCTCGCTTTGTTGGCTATGCTGGTCTCAAACTCCTGGTCTTAAATGATCCTCCTGCTTTGGCTTCTCAAAATGCTGGGATTACAGGTGTGAGGCACAATGCCTGGCTCATGTGGTTTTTATTTTCTTTTTCTTTCTGTTAATATGGTGAATCACATTTATTGATTTATGTATGTTTAACCATCCTTGCACTTCAGGGATAGGTCTCACTTGATCAAAGTGAGTGATTCTTTTCAGTACTATTGAATATTGTTTCCTAGCATTTTGTTGAGGATTTTTGGATCCACGTTCATCAGGAATATTAGTCTGTAGTTTTATTTTCTTTTGGTGTTTTTATCTGGTTTTGGTATAAGGGTAATGCTGACCTTATAAAATGGATTTGGAAATATACCCTTCAATTTTTTTTAGAAAAGTTTGAGAAGAATTGGTATTGGTTCTTTAAATGTTTCATAGAATTCAGCAGTGAAGCCTTCTGGTCTTGGACTTTTTCTTTAATGGGAGCCCTTTAAAATTACTGTTTCACACTCTTTACTCATTATTTGTCTGAATTTCCTATTTCTTTTTTTTTATAATCAGCACAAAAGAACAGCTTATTTTCAAATTTCCTATTTCTTTATGATTCAAACTAAGTAGGTTATATGTTTCTAGAAATTTATCCATTTCTTCCCAGTTATCCAATTTGTTGGTATATATGTTTATAGTAGTCTTGCTTGATCATTTGTACTTCTGTATTATCTGTTGCAAAGTCTTCCCTTTCATTTCTGATTTTATTTATTTGAGTCTTTTCTTTCTTGGTCTAGCTAAAAGTTTGTCAATCAAGTTTACCTTTTTTAAAAAACACTCGTTTTTGTTGACTTTTTAATTGTTTTTCTAGTCATTATTTTTGCTCTAATCTTATTTCCTTTATTTAGTTGTCTTTGAGCTTATTTTGTTCTTCTTTTTTCTAGTTCCGAGGTATAATATTAGATTGTTTATTCTAGCTTTTTTCTTCTTTTTTGATGTAGGCATTTAATGCTGTAAGCTTCCCTTATGTAACTATTTTGTTGTGTCTCATGCATTTTGGTATGTTATATTTCTATTTTCAATTGCCTCTATTTCTATTTTTGTTTATTTTTTGAGCTGGAGTCTCACTCTGTCACCCAGGCTAGAGTGCAGTGGCACACTCATGGCCACCACCTCCTTGACTTGCTGGGCTCCAGTGATCCTTCCTCCTCAGCTTTTCAAGTAGCTGGAACTACAGGCATACACCACCATGCCCAGCTATTTTTAAAATTTATTGTAGAGATGAGATCTTGCCAAGCTGCCCAGGTTGGTCTTGAACCCATGGGCTCAGGCAATCCTCTCACTTTGGCCTCCCAAAGTTCTAGGATTTTAGGCATGAGACACTCTGCCCAGCTCAAGACATGTTTGAATATGTCTTTTAATTTCTTCTTTGACCCAAAAGCTGTCCAGGAGCATATTGTTTAATTCTACATATTATGAATTTTCCATGATTGTTGGTTTTCATTTCATATCATTGTGGTCTGAAAAGATACCTTTATGATTTAAATATTTTTAAATATATTAAGTTTACCTTTGTGCCCTAACATGTGATCTGTCTGGGGAATGTTTTGTGTGTACTTGAGAATATATATTCTATTGCTGTTGGATGGAATGTTTTGTCTGTATGTTCAGTCCATTTGGTCTAAAGTGTAGTTCAAGTTTAATATTTCTTTATTGACTTTTCTGTCAGGATGATCTGCCTATTGTTGAAAAGGGGGTATTTAAATCTACTACTATTATTGTTTTATAGTCTATCTCCCTTCATAAAATCTCTTTATGTTTACTTTATATATTTGGTGCTGATATTGGGTGCATATATATTCACAATTGTTATATCTTGAGGTGAAGAGAGTTTGTTATAGGCAGTATATAATTGGGCATTATATTTTTATCTATTCAGCCACCCTATGCCTTTTTATTGGAGAATTTAATCCATTTACAGCCAAAGTAATTATTAGTAGTCATGGATGTACTAGTACCATTTTGTGAATTGTTTCTGTTTTGGGGATTTTTTTTTTTTTTTTTTTG
>NW_007258173.1:193159-198277 GCF_000164805.1 Carlito syrichta | reverse complement strand
GGTGGGTCTCAAACCCACGGGCTCAGGCAATCCATTCACCTTGGCCTCCCAAAGTGCTGGGATTACAGGCTGAGCCACTAAGCCTGGCCTGGATTTTTGTTTGTTTGTTTGTTTTGTTTTGTTTTTAGAAACAGAGTCTCACTCTGTCACCCAGGCTAGAGTATGGTAGCATGATCATAGCTCACTGCAGCCTCAACTCTTGGGTTCAAGCAATCTTCCTACCTCAGCCTCCCAAGTAGCTGGGACTATAGGAGCATGCCACCACACCTGGCTAATTTTTCATTTTTTTGTAGAGATGGGGTCTCGCTATGTTGGCCAGACTGGTCTCAAACTCCTGGGCTCAAGCAATCCTCCTATCTCCATCTTCCTGGTATTCCAGGTGTGAGTCACCACACCTGGCCTGTTTTTTGGCTTCATTGTTTCTTCCTCTCTTGATTTCTTCCTTTGTAGCTTGATTATTTTCTTTAGTGGTATGCTTTGAGTCTTTCCTTTTTACCTTTTGTGTATCTATTATTAGTGTTTGGTTCATGGTTACCCTTAGGCTTCATAAATCATAAATCATTGTATAGCAGGCTATTTTAAGCTAACAATGTTAAGTTGCTTGTATATGCAAATTGTTCATTTCTACCTCCTCCACATTCTATGTTTTATATGTCAAAATTTACACATTTTTGTTATTTGTATTACTAAACAAGGCATTGTAGCCACAATTGTTTTAATAGCTTTGTCTTCAATCTTTGTACTAGCTATATATATATTTTCCAATTTTAAAAATAACCTTTATTTATTAAAAGTTAATATATGCATTATAGGAGAATGAAAAGCATAAGAAGCAAAGAACAAAGTCATCTACAGTCACAAGCAGTTTATAGCTTGACATTCCTTCTAGGTCCTCTGTGTGCATAGACACAACAGCCAATTTCATGGGATTGAGATCGTACAGTATGTATCATGCTTTTTCACACATCATGAATATTTACCAATTCAAAATAAAAAAACTATATGAGTATTTTGACAACCAAGAATACACTACACCAACTCAATCTGTTAGCCAAAAATGTAATCCTGCCTTTCTTGGGACAAAAATTTCATAGAAGACAAAAATGGCTACAGACCTCTGGATAAAAATATTGGCAGAGTTCCGATTAACATATTGCATTCCCGCCGGGCTCAGTGGCTCAGCCTGTAATCCTGCGCCTTTGGGAGGCTGAGGTGAGTGGATTGCCTGAGCCCACGGGTTCGAGACCCGCCTGGGCAGCGAGACCTCATCTCTCAATAAATCAAAAAATCAGCCAGGCATGGTAGCACATGCCTGTAATTCCGGCTACTCGGAAGGCTGAGGCGGAAGGATCGCCGGAGCCCAGCAGGTCGAGGCTGCGGTGGCCACTGCACTCCAGTCTGGGCGACAGAGTGAGACTCCAACTCAAAAAAAAAAAAACATACTGAATTCCCTTCACGCTCAATTTAAAATGAAACATAAAGCAACAGAGTACACTAAGTAAAATGTTTCTAAGAGAAGTCATTTTCAGATGTGTACCATTAAAATGTTAGCAAGAAAGTATGTTTCCACTGAATTACCTAATGTATTCCTATAGTACAGACAAAAGAGACACACATGCATCAATGGCTACAGTCCAAGTGGAAATATGAACACATCTGCATACATCTCTCCCTTCACACTTCCCTCTGTCCCTCAGCTGCCAACCTAATGAACAAGTTCTGATACACACTGCTCAGAGGTGTTAACAATTCCATGTCCAAGATGCATCTTTTCTATCAATTATCACAAAAATATTTACACATTGGCTAATGCACTAGCTCTACTTTTTATCATACATTGTTGCCTCAGGACACCTATAAAGTTTAGATGTTGCAAAATAACAAGTTCGTCCACCATAAACACAGGCACTCTACTAAAAATGCACGTATAGACCTATAGCTATAATCTAAACCCTCTTCTAGGAATGGAGGTACCTAGCAAAGACCCTTCCCTTCACCCTTCCTCTCCTCCTCTTCCACATTCCAGAGCCCCAAAAGGTGGGTTACTAAAGCTCACTCCCAGAAGATAGTCCTCCCTAAAAACTAATGAAAGGACATTTATAAAGGGATTATTTCACTACCTCTACTCTTAACATACTTTGAGCACTAGGACTTTATCCTTTCATATACAGCAATATTAACTAAAAGGCACATGCAGAACTATGGTTAGATCATCAGAACTAATCTAACTCAGGCAGAGAACGCTTCCTCCTCCACCACCCAGTGAGCAGTCAGCATATGATCCAAAACATCAAATTTAATAATTCTATTTCCAAATGCAACTACTCCTATGAAATAACAAAAAATATGTCAAGGGTGTTGCTATAGCCCTCTACTTTAACATATGTTGTTACTTTTAGACATCTAGAAAGACTAGATGTTTCAAACAGGACTTAAGTTTTCCACTATATACAAAGTAGCACTGAATAAATGCTGCACATACATAACAAAGGCTATAATTTGAAAGTGTCTTCTGCTAGGAATATTCTAGCCTAGAACCCTTCCTCTCTAATGCTTTGAGGGAACTTTGACAATCTCACTCCCATAAGTGTTTTTAAAAGTCTTTCCTATGAATTTTAACACAAAGTATAGTCAATGTATTAGTTTATGAACGCTATTTTTGTCATGCACTGGAAACCTCTTTAACGTCTATAAAGACTAGATGGAAATTAGGACTTGTTTGTCCTTTATATACATTATATATGCAGCAAAGTAAGATAAAATGCAGATGTAAGAACAATGATCAATTAGGTCTCCCCATAAACACATGGTATAAGGCCCTTTGCAGTGTTTTCTCTTTCCTCCTTGAACCCAGACATAGTCCAGATAAAATAACATGCACTGCTCAGAGACGTAGTCTTATCTATTTCCAAAACCCAGCATTTCATATGAATCTTAATAAAAGGGTATTTACAAAATGTGTTATTTACTACCTCTACTTTTAACATACTTCGTGCACTTCTAAACATCTAGAAAGACTAGATGTTTCAAATAAGGACTTAAGTGTTTCCACTACATACACGGTAGGGTTGAATAAACTACACACATGCAACAATGGTTATATCTGAAAGTGTCTTTTAAATTGGAACACTCTGGTCTAGAATCCTTCACTTTTCCTAACTCCTCTCCACCACCAACTCGATGGATACAGGCATGTGTGTCACTTAGAGTTGACGTTAACATTTCACTTCTGAAAGTCAGAAGACAGCTTTTCTGTGAATTTTAACACAGTGTACAGATGTGTTAGTTTACTAATTCTACTTCTGTCATACATTGGCAACCTCTTTAATATCTAGAGACTAGATATTATAAAATTAGGACTCATCTGTCCAGTATACACACAATATATACAGTATAGCAAAGTTAAATGAAACACACAGTACATATAGGGCAATGGGTAAGCTGAAATCTTCTACCACACACTAGCAAAACACCTTTTGCAATTTCTTCCCTCCTGCTTCCCTCATATCAGCAAACAAGTACAGAGAGTGCACTGTTCACAGAGGTGGTTTAACAACCCTACTTCCAAATGCTGTCTTTCTTGTCAGTTTTTAAAAGTTATTTACAAAAAGTGTTATTCAACTACTTCTACTTTTAAATATATCAAGTACTTCTAAATATCTAGAAAGACTAGATATTTCATAAAAGAACTTGTCCACTACGTACAAAGCACTGTTAAATAAAACTGCACACATGTAACAATGATTATAATCTGTGGTATCTTCTAAATATGACCATTTTGGCCTTTGAATCATTCTCACTTTCTTCTCTCTGCCTTCAATCCAGTGGACAAGTACAGGCTTGTGTAATGCTTAGAGATGGTTGAGCAAATTCATATACAAAAGTCATTTATAGAAGACAAGCTTTCCTATGAATTTCAACCAAAAATGTGCTAATTTTACTAAGTACTTTGCCATACGCTGGCAACCTCTTGAACATCTAGAGACTAGATGTTGCAAAATTAGGACTCATGTGTCCATTATATACACTATACACCTATCAAAACAAAACTCACGAAACATACAGAAAAATGGTGTCTGAAAATGTCCAAATAACACACTAGCATAATACCTTTTGCAATTCCCTCCCTCCCACCTCCCCTAAACCACGGATCACATACAGACAGCACTACACTGCTCACAGAAGTGGTTCAACAGTTCCATTTCCAAAAGACAAGATTTCCTATGAGTTTTAGCAAAAAGATATTCACAAAGTGATACTGTACTACCTCTACATTAACATACGTTGGGCTCTTCTAAACATCTAGATAGACTAGATGTTTCAGGTAAAGAGTTAATCTGTCCACTATATATACGGTAGTCTTGAATAAACTGCACACAGGTAACAATAGTTATAGTTTGAAAGTCTGAAATACAAGCATCCTGCCCTAGAAACCTTCCCATCTCCATCAACCCAATGGGCTATAATGCTCAAATTTTCAGAAGACAGTCTTTCCTAGGAATTGTAAAGCAAAACATACCATATATCAGTTTGCTAACTCTGCTTTTGTCATACACTGGCAACCTCTTTAACATCTAGAATGACTAGATGTTGTAAACTAGGACTCGTACTTGTCCTTTATATACACTATATTCACAGACAAGTTAAACAAAAATCGCAGACATAAAGGACAGCGGTCAGCCGAGCTCGGTGGCTCAGTCTGTAATCCCGCGCTTTGGGAGGCTGAGGTGAGTGGATTGCCTGAGTCCGCGGGTTCGAGACCCGCCCGGGCAACTTGGCGAGACCTCATAGCGCGTGCCTGTAATTTCGGCTACTCGGAAGGCTGGGGCGGAAGGACCACCGGAGCCCAGCAAGTGGATGCTGTGGTGGCCGGGAGTGTGCCACTGCACTCCAGTCCGGGCGACAGAGTGAGACTCCAACTCAAAAAAAAATAAAAATAAAAAATAAAAGGACAGCGGTCAGCTTTGCCTCACTACAAGCACATTGGCATAGAGCTCTTTGTACTCCCTTCTTCCTCCCCCCGGTAAACCAGTGCACAAACACAATGCCTGTTACTCACAGAGTGGTTTGGCCACCCCCACCCCCCACCCCCCAAAAACCAAACAAAACAATATCACA
>NW_007258173.1:186667-193057 GCF_000164805.1 Carlito syrichta | reverse complement strand
CCTGGCTGGCTTCTCGCCGCCCTCTCTGCGGGAACTGACTTGGCACTCCAGAAATACATTAATAGCTGACTTGCCCACTGCCGTGGTAGCACTTTGGAATGTTTCACATTTGAAAATGTACTTTTATCACTGAGTTTTATACTTTCATATGTTTTCACATTAAGTGTCCTCTTCCTTCAGCTTGAGGAGCTCCTTTCAATCGTTCGCGTAGGGCGAGTCTAGCAGTAATAAACTGCTTCAACTTTTGTTTGTCTTAGAAAGTCCTTATCCCGATCCTTTAATTTCTATCCGATTTTTGCTCTGTCATGCAGACTGGAGTTGAGTGGCACAATCGTAGCTCACTGCAGCCTCAAACTCCAGAGCTCAAGCAGTCCCGCCACTGCAGCCTCCCAAGTAGTTAGGACTATACACATGTGCCACCATGCCTGGTTATTTTTTCTCAGTTTTTGTTTGTTAGTTTGTTTGTTTGTTTGTTTTAGAGATTGGAAGGTCTTACTATGTTGCCCAGGCTGACCAGGCTGCTCTCAAACTCCTGGCCTCAAACAAGCTTCCTATCTTGGCCTCCCCAAGTGATTTACTTATAGATGTGAGCCACCACACCTGGTCTCTCCTTCATTTTTGAAAGATAAGTGTGTAGGGTATAGTGCTATTGGCAAGGTTTTTTTTTCCTTCTTCAGAATTTTGAATATATCATATTATTTATTCCCTTTGGTCTTTAAGGTTTCTAGTCTTATAAAAGTTCCCTTGTACATAATAAGTTGTTTTTCTCTTGATGCTTTCAAAATTCTCTCATTTCCTTTACCTTTTGATTTTATTATGGTTTATCTTGGTGTGAATATCTTTGGATTCGTCTTATTTGGTGTGCTTTGGGCTTTTGAATCTATATTTCTTCTCCAGACTTGGGAAGTTTGATGCCATTATTTCTTTGAATATGTTTTTAATCCCTTTCTCTTTTTCTTTTGGCATGACAATAATGCATAAGTTGTTCTGCTTGATGGTGTCCTATAAGTATCTTAAACAATCTTCACTCTTTTTCCTTTTTACTTCTCATATTGTAAGAATTATAGTTACCTGTTTTCAAGTTCACTGATCTTTCTTCTGCTTGATCTGGTCTGATGTTATACTCTATTATTGAATTTTTCAGACCAGTTACAGCATCCTTCAACTCTATGATGTCTGTTTGGTACCTTTAAAATATGTTCTGTCTCTTTTGATATTCTCAATTTGTTTTGGCACTGCTTTTCTCACTTCAGTGCCCATCTTTATGACCATTATTTTGAATTCCCTGTTGGGTAAATTGCATATCTTCATTTCACTGTGGTCATTTTCTGAGGAGTGATCTTGTTTTTTACTTTTATTTGTAATGTATTCCCTGTTTCTTCATTTTTCTTGATTCTGTAGGTTTCTTTGTATTATATAACACAAACGCCTCTCTCAATATTGTCATGTTGGCCTTATGTAATAGAAGGATCTTACCACTCTATTTAGTCAGAGATTCTAAGGTGTCCTTCATATCTTTCTGTTTGTCCAAATTCCTGTCCCTTTTTTGGTTGGCTCCCAGGAGATTATAATGTCCTATGTCCTGTTCGTACCCCAAAACAGGTAAACTAGATCCTGTAAGATGTAGCTGGAAAAGTTGAGGTGTTACATGTGTGTTCCAGTTTCTTCTATCCTCATGGTGAAGCTGAGAGTAAGTATTTTCACTCTCTCTGAACAAAGCTGGGTAAAGGATTTGTGGCAAATGCCTGTACACATGTTCAGAATGTACCCTCTGAACCTAGAGAGATAAACACTGGCAGTGGGCCTACTGTATACCCACTTTGTATTTTCTGTGGTCTAGGGAGACTTAGAAATACAGAAGCCCATCAACTCTCAGAGTTAGGTGGTTAAGGAAGCAGTCTTTTCAATGAGAGATATAGACGTTATGGCACTTTGTGTGTGAATAAGCTCTTTCCAAGAAGAATGGATAGACCCAAATTTACCACTGAGGTGAGCCAGAGGAGAAAGCTAAAGAAGTGCTGAGCTCCTGCTCCAGAGACCTGCTGTTTGTCTCCCCTGTAAGCTCGTTAGAAGCCAGGCCATCAGGTGTCCACTAGAAGAATATGTAGTAAACCCCTTCCCAAGAGGAGTTGCATGTTCCTGCCCATTCTCACCACTGCTCCTGGAGATTGTAGCCCCTGGAAGTGCTGGCATACATATTTCAAACCACTTCTTTGTTCTAAGGATCCTCCCATATTCCTAGTCCCCTTCATTCCTATAGCGAAAAGGTTTAGAATGCAGTCCCTGAGGTAGGAATTGCCGATTTGGAGCACTCGATGCATTGATAAACTCCTTCTAGGAGGAATTGGTAGACCTGGAGCTATTGCTGGAGAAAGCAGGGAGAGGGGGCTTGGGAAGTGACAAGCTCGCTCCCACTCAGGCTGTGGAAGGTCTGTATTAAGGATGTAGGAGAACTATTAATGACATCCAAATCATTAATGGAAAAAAAAAAAGCACATTAAATCAGTGCATCTTTCAATTTGTGGAAATGAGCATAACTTTCTTTTTTTCCAGCTTTTAAATTTTATTGTATAGATATGGGGTACAATTCAGGGTTAGGTATACAAATGTTCGTTATGCATATACCCTTGTTGATGAGGTATGCCCCCCCAATCTGGCAGATTCCCACTACTGTCAATTCCACTCCTCCCTCCCCTGGCAGTTTCTCACTACTGCAAATACTTTTCTTACTGTATTAGGATAATTGTTCAAGTTTCGCTTATAAGTGAGAACATGTGATACTCAGTTCTTTGTTTCCATAATAGGCCGCTCAGTATTATAGATTCTAAGTCCATCCAGGATGCTGTGAAGTTCGTAATTTTGTCCTACTTTATGGTTGCCTAACATTTCATCGTGTATATGTACCACATTTTTTATTCAGTCCCCTTTTGATGGGCAGCATGGTTGGTTCCATGTTTTTGCTATTGTGAACAATGCTGCAATAAATATATGTGTGCAAGTATCTTTTTCATAGACTGATTTGAGTTCCTTCAGGTATATTCACAGTAGGGAAACTGCAGGGTCATATGGAAGGTTTATTTTTAGATCTTTTAGGAGTTACCAAACTGTTTTCTACAGAGGTTGTATTAGTTTACGCTCCCACAAACAGTGTAGAAGTGCTCTCTTTTTGCCACATCCTCTCCAGCATCAGTTGGTTTTTAAATTATTGATGACAGTCATCCTGACTGGACAGTTAGTTGGTATGTCAGTGTGGTTTTAATTTGCATTTCTATGATGACTAGTGAGGCTGAGCATTTCTTCATGCATCTGTTAGTAGCTTGTATGTCTTCTTTTGAGAACTGTCTATTCATATCTTTTGCCTACTTTGTAATGGAGTTGTTTGGTCTTTTCTTTCTGGCACATTTGAGTTCCTTGTAGATCCTAGATGTTAGGCTTTTGTCAGACATACAGTTGGCAAATATTTTTTCCCAGTCTGTGGGCTGTTTCCCTGCTCTCTTAATGGTTTCTCTGGCTTTGCAGAAGCTTGTCAGTTTGATGAGATTTCACTTGTCTATCTTATCTCTTATGGCTTGGGCACTTGGGGTTTTGATCAGGAATTCGTTGCCAGTTTCAATATCCATAAGGTTATTGCATTTTCTAAGGTTCTTATAGTTTGAGGTTTTACATTTAGGTCTTTGATCTCTTTAGAGTTGCTTTTTGTGTATGGTGATAGGTCAGGATCTTGTTTTAATCTTTTGCATGTGGTCAGCCAGTTTCCCAGCACCATTTACTGAATAGGTTCTCCTCTCCTCAGTGGTTGGTGGTGAAGGCTTTGTCAAAGATAGGCTTTGTCAAAAATGAGTTGGTTGAGAAACTGAGGTTTTGCTTCTGGAATCTCTATCCTGTTCCATTGGTCTATATGCCTGTTCTTGTACCCATACAAGGCTGTTTTGATTATTGTAGCTTTATAATAAAGTTTAAAGTCTGGAAGTGTGATACCTCCCACTTTGGTTTTGTTGTTGTTGTTTTATTTTAATTTTTTTGCTGAGGATTGTTTTGGCTATTTGTGGTCACTTTTGTTTCCATGTGAATTCCTTTATTGTCATTTCAAGGTCTGAGAAGAATGCTGCTGGTAATTTAATAAGTATTGTGTTCAGAGAAGAGATTTGTCTCTTAATTCCATTTTGATTTATAACTCCCTGGCACCTCTAACTTTAAACAAGTACCTTTATTTAAAAGCATTACATTTACCATAAAGTTCTAAATCATTTAGACATCAAATGGAGTTTCATCTTAAGCCCAAGGTTGCATTCTAGGTAACTCTGTGCTATCTTCATCAGATTTTATAATCAGTGAGATGCTGACTTTATAAAAATATTCTTATAACTCCAAAGGTACGATCCATGAAGAAAATAACTGATCAAATAGACTTCATCAAAGTTAAAAACCTCTGTCCAATAAAAGACAATGTCAAGAGAATGAGAAGACAAACCACAGAATGGTAGAAAATATTTGCGAAAGACATATCTTAGAAAGAACAATTATATAAAATATACAAAGAATTCTTAAAACTCAAAAATAAGAAAACAAATAACCTGATTTTAAAATGGATATACTTGCCAACTGTAAACCTGACAAAGACCAAATATCCAGGATCTACAAGGAACTCAAACATGCCAAAAGGAAAAAAAATCAAGCACAACTCTATTTTAAAAGTGCATAAAAGATATGAATAGATACATCTTAGAAGAAGATGTACGAGCAGCCAACAGATATATGAAAGAATGCTCAGCCTCACTAGTCATCAAAGAAATGCAAATTAAAACCAAACTGTGATACCATCTAACTTCAGTCAGATGGCCATCATCAATAACTCAAAAAACAACAGATGCTAGAGAGGATGTGGGGAAAAGGCAACACTTCTACACTGTTGGTGGGAGTGTAGACAAATACAACCTCGGTGAAAAACAGTGTGGTGGTTCCTAAAAGATCTAAAAACCAACCTTCCATGCAACCCAGCAATCCCCCTTTGAAAATAGACCCAAGGAACTCAAATCACTCTGTAAAAAAGATGCCTGCACACGCGTACTTATTGTAGCAATATTCACAACAGCAAAAACATGGAACTAACCATACTACCCATAGAAAGTGGACTGGATAAAAATAATGTGGTACATTTACACAATGGAATATTATGCAGCCATAAAGAAAAACAAAATTATGAACTTCACGGCAACTTGGATGGAACTAGAGTCTATAATACTCAATGATTTATCACAGAAACAAAGATCTGTGTGCTACATGTACTCACCCATAAGTGGACCCTGAACATTAATCATAATACTATAAGAGAGGGATTGGAAGTAGTGGGATGCTGCCAGGGGAGAGGGGACATAACATCAAAAAGGGTACCCAAACTTTACCTGTACCATGACCACTTATGTACCTAACCCTGAATTGTACCCTATATCTTTAAAATAAAAAATAAAAACATTTTTTAAATGGGCAAAAGACCCAAACAGATGTCTGACCACAGAAGATGTACAGATAAGAGATAATCAGATGAAAATATGTTCATCATCATATGTCATTAGGGAATTGCAAATGGAAGCAATGACATACCACTATATAGCTATCAGAATGGCCAAAATCCAGAACACTAAATGCTGGTGAGGATATAGAGCAACAGGGTCTCATTTACTGGGTGGTGGGAATGCAAAAATGGTACAGCCACTTTGAAAAACAGTTTGGCAGTTTCTAACATAACCAGTCTTACCTTATGGTTTCATAATGCAGTCCTTACTATTTATCCAAATGAACTAAAAGCTGTGTAAATACAAGTGTTTACAGTAGCTTTATTCATAACTGCCAAAACTTGAAAAAACAAAGATGTCCTTAAGTAGGAGAATGGATAAATAAACTGTGGTACAGCCAAACAATGGAATATTCTGCATGAAAAACAAGCTATCAAGCCACAAAAGCTAGGGAGAAACTTCAAATATACTATCAAGTGAAAGAAGCCAATCTGAAAAGGCTATGTATTGGTCTAACTATATGACATTTTGAAAAGACATAACTATGGAAACAACAAAAAGATCAGTGGTTGGGATAAGAAAGGAATAAATCGGGGGAGTACAGAGAATTTTTAGGGCAGTGAAAATATTCTATATGATACTACAATGGCAGATACATATTATTATACATTTGTCAAAACCCATAGAATGTGCAACAGCAATAGTGAATACTAATGTAAACTATAGAGTTTGGGTGTAACAATGTGTTGATATAGGTTTATTCATTGTAACAAATGTACCACTGGGGTGTGGGATGTTAATAGTGGGGAAGATTGTGGATGTGTGAACTAACTTAAATATATTAATTACATTATCTAATTCTGTTTATATTTAAAAG
>NW_007258173.1:185425-186647 GCF_000164805.1 Carlito syrichta | reverse complement strand
AAAACCCCCCCCCCCCCCACTACCAGTAGTCTCCAGATATCTTTTGTAGCTGATCTGGGCAAGCCAGGATCCATTCATGGTCCACATATGGCATTTGAAAGGATGTAGGGATACTTTCTATGCTTTGCACTCAATTTTGTGGTGAAACTAAAAACTACTATGAGAAATAGTTCAGTTAAAATATACTGAAAACTTCTGTACTTAAGTTTTATACATTTTAAATTGTACTGTAGGTTTATATTTTGGCTGCTGCAGGAGCCATTTTAGCCATTACTGGGCACTGGAAACTTGAAGATAAATGCACATTGTCTCTGCCTTGTGGAACACACTGTGTATTCGAAGAAACAGAAAGAAACAGATTTCCTGAATCATCTTCCTGACATCTGTGCAGCCTTTCCTTTTTGTATCTCCAGCAGCAGGAGAGAGACTGCCCACTCCTGATTTGCCTCACCACATCAGTGCCTGACAGGGCACTGGCAGCAGGGGCTGTGGAGGGAGCCCAGAGGCAAGTACCACAGAAGAGGACAAGGGAGGAACCCCACCACCATCTTGAGGGTGGGGCAGGAAAGTACTCTGACTCACTCACCACGGAGCAACAGACCCAAATTCTGTGACTGGCAGATAAACTACTCAGGGATTGATTGTGACCCAGAAGGAATATCCTGAAAGCACAAACTTCAGAGGGACTTGACGAATGCTGAGGTCCAGGCACCCCCCCCACCCTGATCCTGCCACAGGACAAAGGATGTGGCTAGAAAAGGACAAGGAAGAACCTCAAAGAGATCAGTGCATCCCATCACCTACTTTATTCGAATTTCAAAAACTACAAGAGACAACAGAGCTTCCCATCCACTGTCCTATTCCAAAATAGAAGAAATCCAGAGCCCATATCAGGGAAGAATAGAGGACTGAGCAAACATCAGAAGGGAAAGCCTCTCCCACTGACACTGAATAAGAGAACTAAAGAGAAAAACAAGAGATCTGTAACAAATGAGGAAAAACCAAAGGAAGACCTCAGGCAATTTCAAGTGTACCAAAGACAAAATTCCCAAAAAATCAGACCTTGGTGTGCAGGGGCCCACCCCGCAAGGGTCGTGGGAAGTGTTGAAGGAGAGACGAATAGGCGAAAGATGACGATCATATACCAGACACCTGCTTCTTGAACAGATGACAATTTAATGTTAGTTAACACAGAGCTTTTATACCATTTTTGAAGGGGCAA
>NW_007258173.1:180409-185405 GCF_000164805.1 Carlito syrichta | reverse complement strand
GAAGTTTCTTTAAGTGTATATTTCTTTATGTGTCAGGAATTTTCTCATCTTAGGCTCTTATGTTCTTCAGAGTCCTGTGATCACCTCCCTTGTCCAGATGTCCTCGTTACTTTTCTCTTATCTTGCAGTGCTTGTTTCTAAAGAGAACTCAAAAGAAGCTTTTAGTAATGTTTCCTAGGCCCCTCGAGGTTGCTTTCTGTTTTAGCTGATCTGTCATAAAAGTGTCTGATTATTATATTATGAGTTCAGTGAAAACCTACTCTATAAATGTTAATTTAGAGTTTTAACTATAGAATTAAGTAGAAACCTAATATTAACCCTCATCCTAAGTTAGTGAAAGCAGTGTTATAAATCACCTACATAACTCCTAGATAAGTGTTAGAACTTATAATGAATTCATAATGAACTACTATAAACTTGTGCTTTTAAAAATCCTTATGTCTAAACACTAAACTGCATAATTCTAAATCAAATAAGGAGTGAATATACTTATATCATTTATTACTTAAGCAATATCTAGTAACTTATAACCAAGTGAAAGAAAGCATTCTTGATGTGCTTCAGAGTTTAACCCTTGCATATGTTAGAAAAGGCCAAGTGGCATAGTGGGAAAATGGAAAAATAAACCATGATATTTCCAGGTTAGCTGTGATTCTTCACATAAACATGCCATCTTCTTCTTCCACGACTGCACAGAATTTCTTCAGCTGTATCAACAGCAAAGACGGAAGACAGAAGGGCCTCAGCTGCCCAGGCTCGTTTTGCAGCCGAGGGTCCTCAGCGCACCTGGACTTTGTCATCAGGTGGGCCTCCAAGGCTGGCTCCCAACATTGGTGCCCAAACAGTGGAAGTCACCACCAACTAGTCCATACAACTGAGATTAGAGAATGGATGGAAAGAGTGAATAAGACTCAAGAAAGACAAGATGCAACACTGAAATAATTTGTAACAGAGATTTTGGCAATAAAAAAATTCATCCAGGAAATAAATAACAAGATGGCAAGCATGGAAAGCAGAATTAATCTAGCTGAAGAAATAATCTCAGAACTTGAAGACCAGAACATGGAATTAACCCGATCTGTAAAAAACATAGAAAGAAAACTCAGAAAGAAAGAACAAAGCCTATAAGAGATGTGCAATTATATCAAGAGGCTGAACCTATGCCTGGTTAGTATCCCAGAAGAAGAAAGGGAAGTGGAGAACAACTTGGAGCAAGCATTCCAGAAGGTAATCCAAGAAAACTTTCCCCATCTCACCAGAGATGTGACCAGCCAAGACCAAACCCTAGACACATAGTAATTCACCTACACAAAGTAGGCACTTTAAGAAAAAATCCTAAAGGCAGCAAGAGAGAAATGTCAGACTACCTAATGGGGAAAACCAATCAGAATAGCAGCAGACCTATCAGCAGAAACACTACATGCCAGAAGGGACTGGAGCCTTATATTCGAAGTTCTCAAAGATAAACAAGTTCAACCAAGAATTTCCTATCCAGTCAAGTTCAGCTTCATCAGTGATGGAGAAAATTCTTCCCGACATCCAATTTCTAAGTGATTATGCAGCTTCCAGACTAGCTCTGCAGGGGACACTTAAAAAGGTATTAAGCACAGAAGAAAAAAAAAAGAATGATCACACACTTCCCAAGAGAACAGCAGAGCACAGATTCAACAGAGAATACAGCACAAGAAACTTGAAACCACACATATACATCAACTCCAAAGCCAAAAGAAAACAGACAAACAAAGAAAAAACTTTATAAGAACCTCATGACAGCGATAAACAATCACATTTCAATAAGCCTGAATGTGAATGTATTAAATCCACCACTGAAAAAACCCAGAATGGCAAACTGGATAAGAAATCATGACTCAATTATTTGCTGCATCCAGGAGACTCATCTTACTACAAGGGATGCACACAAACTCAAAGTTAAAGGATGGGAAATGATTTTCAGGCAAATGAATCACAAAAGAAGGCAGGAATTTTGATCTTAATATCAGACAAAACAACATTTAAGCTATCAAAAATTTTAAAAGATGCAAAAGGACACTACATAATGATAAAAGTTTCAATCCATCAACAAGAAATATCCATCCTAAACATATATGCACCTAACACAGGAGCACCAGCATTCATAACGCAACTACTAAGCAAACTAAAAAAAGATATTGACTCTAACACTATTATAGCAGGGCACTTGAATATCACACTAACAGCCTTAGATAGATCATCAAGGAAAAAAATCAACAAGAAGATCCAGAACCTAAACTTGACACTTGACCAAATGACCTTAATAGACACCTACAGATTATTCCACCCAACAACCACAGAATATACATTCTATTCATCACCACATGGAATGTACTCCAAGATCGATCACATCCTTGACCATAAATCAAGCATAAACAAATTCCATAAGGTTGAAATCTTGCCATGCACACTCTCAGACCACAGTGGGATAAAAGTAAATATCAACACCAACAACACTTCCCCAAAGCCCACAAAGACATAGACAATATCATGATGCCGAACAACTACTGGGTCAACACTGAAATCAAAGCAGAGATTAAAAGATTCCTGGAAACAAATAAAAATGAAGAAACATCTTAACAAAACCTCTGGGATGCCATGAAATCAGTTCTAGGAGGGGAATTTATATCTCTATGAGCACACATCAAGAAAACAGAAAGATCACAAGTGGAGAGTCTAACAAATCACCTAGGGGAGCTGGAAAGAGAAGACCACCAAAACCCCAACTTTAACAGAAGTATCCAAATCACCAAAATAGGAGCCCATATATGGTACATAGAAGACAAAAATATCATAGAAAACGTCAACTGTTAGAGTCCAGCTCAAACACAAGGGTTAGGGCCTGAGGCGAGAGAATCAGACGCGTGAAGGAAGAAGACATAAGTCAACTCCCTGGGTCAAGTTCAGGACTCTTCCAAAGTTTATTCAATTTTCACATGCTTATATAGGGCATTTTCAACCCCCCAACCCCCTCACATATGTGCCCTCAAATGCTTACATTATGTTTTCTTTTACAATTAAATGTTTTACAATGATTTATTTGTTCCTCCCTATTCTTTTTTTGTTTTCATTATGTTAAAACCAACAGACAGGAATGAAACAACTTTTGTTAAAAATTATTAACTGTAACCTTTTAACCCTTACCCCTTTTATATCATATTTCTAACAATTCTTACATGTAACTTAGCAGCAATATATTGGCATTTTCATAACTAACTTTATTACTTCTTAATTATTTTCTATAAACTTTTCTATTTGTATCTGTTTTTATTCTTATTTTGCTTATATGAATCATAATCTAATAATATTTAACAATCTTTATATGAATTATACTTGACTACTCATATCCTATGTTTATTTTCTATTTAATTATTTTTTATCTAATTATTTTTAATCATCTTCCTATTTTTATCTACTTAACTATTTTTTCTTATATTATTATACTTATACTACTAAATCGTTTTACCCTTATAAACTTATATCTACTATGTCTATATTTTCTTAAATTATGTTTAAAAGCAGCTGCCCTCAGGATTGACTTGTCTCAGGTCTCACAAACGTCTTCCTTCATCTTACCCATCTAAGGTGTTATTTTAGTATAGGGTCTGTTAACCATTAAAAATAAAGAATGGAAAAGTTCTTTTATTTTCTTTATACACAATGCTTTTGCTTTTCATGGAGACAAAGGTAACTAAACATTCTCTAGCATCTCTAATGGCTGTGCTTTTGCTGTGTTCCTTATACATGTCTCAAGCTTCAGTTTCACCAATACATCACCCTCGCTTGTTAGTTAATGCTTCATTAGAAAGGGGTATTTTCTGTCTTATGCACACACTCCTAAAGATCAAAGGGGCCCATCAATGGGATCCATGGGGCTTTGCCTCTGGCATGGCCGCTTTAGCTGGGGCCTTGCTCCCAGCCAGCGTTTTTCCCATTTTCAGGTAACCCTTACTTTGCCTTCTGTTAGGAGTTGCAGCTCCCGACAGTCAACAAAACAAAAAGCTGATTCTTCGAAAAAATTAACAAGATTGATGGACCCCTAGCCAGAATGACCAAGAAAAAGCCTCAATCAGAAATATAAAACATCATATCACAACGAACCCCGAAGAAATAAAAAAGATTATCAGAGATTACTATGTACACCTATATGGAAACGAACTTGATAACCTAAATGAAATGGAGGACTTTCTGACATCACACAACCTCCCAGGTTGAAACAAGAAGACATTGAGACACTAAATAGACCAATAACAATCCAGGAAATTGACTCTGTCATATGAAAACTACCTACAAAAAGAGCCCTGGACTGGATGACCTTTCAGTAGAATTCTACAAAATGTACAAGGAGGAGATGATACCAATTCTTTTGAAAGTATTCCAGGCAGTTGAGAAAGATGGAATTCTCCCCAATCATTTTATGAAGGTAACATCACACTGATACCAAAACCAGGCACAGATCCAACAAAAAAAGAGAGAACTACAGGCCAATATGCCTTATGAACATAGACACAAAAATCCTCAATAAGATTCTAGCAAATTAGATACAAAAATACATCTCAAAAACCATCCACCATGACCAAGTAGGCTTCATCCCCAGGATGCAAGACCATAAATGTAATTAAATACATCAACAAATGTAAAAACAAGAACCATATGATTCTTTCGTTAGATACAGAAAAAGCTTTTGATAAAATCTAGCATCCCTTCTCGATAAAAACCCTCAAACACCTAGGTGTAGAAGGAACATACCTCAAAATAGTAAGTGCCATGTATAATAAATCCACAGCTAATATATTGCTAAATGGACAGAAACTGGAAACATTTTCCCTAAAAACAGGAACAAGACAAGGCTGCCCACTCTCACCCCTCTTGTTCAACATTGTGTTGGAAGTCCAAACTAGACAAAAGAAGGAAATCGGGGGTATCCAAATAGGAAAAGAGGAAGTCAAGTTATCCCTCTTTGCTG